>NC_140967.1:7081289-7101289 GCF_056783735.1 Eptatretus burgeri | reverse complement strand
CGCGCACATTGGGTTCTGCTCTTATCCGTGGAACTAAACGTGTACGTACCGTGCTGTACGTGCACCGTCAAATGTTATACCGAGCTGTTCCAAATATTGCGTTGACTATGTACTTGTGGATCGGTTCCTTTGTTTCTATATCGACGCTTGCCTCGTCTGCAGAAGAATAACCGCATTGCGTTTCCCTTGAACCCAGTATATGCTGCAAATTCGCATTGCTGATCAACTTGTACAAGTTGATCGGCAAATGAATGGTCAAATCAAGACCTGCAAAAAAAGGGAACTAAATTATTATTAAAAAAAAAAAAATTGAACACAAAATTGTAAATAAACTTCTGTCATGTAAATATAATTGGCTTTTCATGCCAAACCTCGAACTCACTGATCACCATTCATATCTCTGTATTCACACGACCGTGTGTTGAAAAACCGAAAAACTGCTTATTTCATCGATTTCCTTGAACGTTTAACACAACCTTTATTTTATTTTTCCCACAGTAATATGAATATTAAACAATCGCAACATAATACATACATACTGTACATACATACATACATACAATGTCTTGATCGTCTTCTGCCTGAAAGCAGATTTATTGAAACCAATTCAGCCTCACTGCAAGAATTACGCTTTGCCTTCCCAGTAATATCCAGGGCAGCAATTTGAAATTTGTCCAGGATGCCGGCGATAACTCACCTACTCTCTAATGCACACCAATGAATGCTGGCAGAAGGGACACCCGTTTAACGTCCATCCGAGGGACGGCACGCATTGATGAATCGCCCTGCCTGTGAAACATTGGGATGACAGTTTATAGCTGAGTCAGGATTCGTACCCAGACTAAATAACTTAGAGGCTTGTGTAATTACCTCTAAGTTATTCATATATATTTACCTCTAAGTCAGTGAATATATATATATATATATATATATATATATATATATATATATATATATATATATATATATATATATATATATATATATATATATATATATATATATATATATATGCGGTGTCTGCTTTCACATTGTAAAGAATAACGAACCGTGCTTCTCTATTGTCTCGGGTCGCTTACCTGCATTTGTTGTTCTTTTCATTTCGTTTTTTTTTTCATTTATTTATATTTTCATTTATAGACACTTTCCAACGGTTCTGCGATTTTTTTTCCTGGAGTATCGGCTTTGAAGTCCATCGGCACGCAAAATGACCGTACTTCCCAATTGTCTTGGGTCGCTCACCTGCATTTATTTTTTTTTCATTTCTGTTTTTTTCTTCTTTTTTGCCATTTATTGATATTTTTACTTTCGGACGCATTCCGAGAGGGTCCTGTGATGTATCTGCTTTGATGTCCATCAGCACGTGAAATTTCAGCTTTCCACGTCACACGGAAGGTCCCAAACTTTAATATCAGTCAGTGAGTGTGCCAGTGAATCAGTAGTTAGAATGATAGATATGCTATCGTAATGGTTAAACATTGAAGATGTATTCTTTAACGTTTTAACAGTTTTAATATTGTATTCCCTGTAATAATAATAATAATAATAACAATAATAATAATAATCACAATTATCAAGCATCAGAAGTGTTATATTTCCTGCAGAATGTTGAAAATTCTTTTTATTTTATTTCAATCTTTACTGGACTGCGCTTATTGAATATTTCTACTGTTTTACTCCATACAGTAGCATGTTTCATTCCGCTTGTTCCTTTCCCACTGTATCGTGAACGTAAAATAAAATATATTATTTATCGTTTTCTGCAGTACTGCTCCATGAAACATTTTTGCCGTGCTGTGATTGTTCAGGATTTCAGTTTCATTTGCTGCTTTGCCGTGTAACCGTCAAACATCAAACGTTCTCCACTTTCTGCTGCGCACACGTTAGCGGGTTTTCCTACTCATGTTCGGCCTTTATCTCTCCCTGCGTTCGGGCCGAGCATGAATAAGAGAGCCTGGAGCTCGGTCCGTGTGTTGATTTTAATCAGAGGAAATAGGAAGCAATTGTGGCTACACTTTGGTTGGAGACTTGACTTCCTGCTATCCCCAGGGGCACGCAACACATCAGGCGTTAACTTGAGTCGCGCTTTCGGCGGCGAGGCGTCTGTTTAAGGTGCGGAAAGACGTACGTCACAATCGGACGAGCGGATACACTCTCACCTCCGAGGCATAAATGAATTGCACTCGAGACCGGTTGTCATGCAATCCCCAGCATAGCTGTGCTTCTACCTCGCCAGGTCCATACGCCGTCCTAACCAAGGAAACGATGGCTCCGAGCTTCAAGCGTAAGCGGTCCTGGTCGCGGGCCGTTTTCTCGAACCTGCAACGAAAGGGTCTTGAAAAGCGATTCGAGATCCAGAAATATGTGACCAAGCCGGACCGCAAGCAGCTGGCCGCGATGCTGGGTCTTACAGATGCGCAGGTGTGTCCACGCTGTGAGAAGTGCGACGCTCCCTCATTCCAGGGACACTTGTGTGCTTTACACTGAGGTTTATAATATGACCTTTCACAACATTATATGAATTTCAAGTAATCGTTCCTTCATATTTTAGATTATGTTCACCGTCATCATCTCCCAAAATCGTCAAGACGAAAGTAACCATTTGTAATGTTTATTCAAACTTACACCGATGTTTATTCGAAATGGAGGTATTTTTACCTGTTTCCAATGATATCTTTCCACCTATTTTTGTCTATTCCAAGCATTTTTGCAGTCACTGCAGAGTATTAATTACACACACGTGAGATAATCGCACTCATTTTGATACAACCTGGTTCATTCAGCAAATTATTTCTGCGAAATAATACAGTGCATGCATGTTGCAGGTTTACTTTGAGAGATGCAGACAATTTATTACTGGCTTTGGTGATCAGTGCACATAAGGTGCTGCATCTAGGAGCATGCAGTCTTTCGGAGGGTTGTTCCGTTTTTATAAGTGAAACAAGTGGAAGTGAAACATTTCATGAATATTACTTTCAATAGGGACATAAAATGTTACACTTGTACAACAATAATGGTCCATTATCTCTCTGTATATGCACACATACTTGCATTTCCTCTGAAACCTGATTGTTCTTCATGTTTCACCTTTCCATCAGGTCAAGGTGTGGTTTCAGAACAGGCGGATGAAATGGAGGCACTCAAAGGAGGCCCAGGCTCAGAAGGACAAGGATACTCAGGAAAAGACCAGAAGCGAGAACAAAGATGATTCGAGCAGCGTGGACAATGATAGAGCCTCCAAAGGAGGGAGTGCGGAGGAGTGCTGTTCTGAGGCAGAAAGCAATGTTTCCACTGCACACTCGCTCAGGCCGGACAGTGGCCCCCAGAGCGCAGAGGTGAAGGCCCAATCTGAGCCAAACTCTACCCCTATTGATGATATCAGTGAGAACACGCATTCCGCCTCCAGCTCTTCGGGCGAGGATTTATAATCACTCTGACCTATTTTTCACAACCATAATGAAATACATATATATATATATATATATATATATATATATATATATATATATATATATATATATATATATATATATATATATATATATATATATCGAGACATACATATGAGTGTGCCTTGAAAACCATGCGATAAGATTTGTTGAATGTGTATGTTTGTAATTATTTTCTCCTGCTTTGTATATGAATCGCTATGTATGTATATGTGTGTATACATATGTATATGTATATTTGTATGTTCAAACAGCACACTCATTAGAATTTTGTAAATGTATAACATTTGGTAAATAATAATTGTACTATAGTTTGACATGCTTACATTATGTTCGTAAAGTCACAGATTTGTAAATCTACAAATGAGGAATTGTCTGCATTTTATTCATCTGTGCAGTTAGTAAAAGTCAACAGAAAAGACGTATCATCGCAGTTTGGATCAAATTTAAAAGTACATCCTTTGATAGTTTTTCACATTCGTGATAGCAGTACATGAAATACTCATGAATATTTTTGCAAGTTTCTCACAATGGATACGTGCAGTTTGTTCTTTTAATACGTGAGCAGTCAGTGCTGCACTTTGAGGGTAGAAGACTCAAAAGGTCATGGATTGGTATTAAGAATACAACAAAAAGATCACAGATTGCTCCAAAGAATGTAATAATATCAAGAACGTGTATCGCTCGAAACAATATAAAATATGAAGATCGTGGATTCCTCCATGAGAGCATTTATTGGAATAAAAATATATTGTCGATTGGTCCAAACATAATGAAATCAATGAAGTGGATGTGAGAGTTAAAGAAAAAAACGTGATAGATTATTGGCTGCGGCATCTATCGAACAAAATGAGTTCGATTTGGCCCCCAGATGATCAGAACAAAAAGATTGTTGAAAATCAAGGGAAAAGTGAATTCAATATGCAAGCCAATTAGCAATGATAGTTGGAGAATAGGAGAAGTGAAGTTTTTATTTTCTTTAAGAAGTTAAGAGAAGATAATTTCAACTTAACTTCACCTCTGTGAAAGCACATACACTCCGTAAAGAATCTGGTACATCAAAAGGAAAACACACATACGTTTGAATATTCAGAAGAAAAGTTAAGTTCAAATTCTCACACAGAATGTGAAAATGTCAACCCCACTCCCCCAATTCCCGTCCCACATTTATTTAGCTTTTGTTGGTACAATGTGTGTCCTGCTAAAAAATTTTTTTTACCAAGACGAGCATATCCTTCACACTTGTCTTTGCTTTGAAAGCATTACCTCTGCTTGAGGTGCATAACAGGAACAGTTGGTATTATGATTGCTCTTGTTTTTAAAATTTTATTTTTTCTCAAATTCCATTCTGCTCAGTTTTGCATTTGTCAAATATATTTCAGATGAAAATTTACAAAAGTTTTAAACGTTGAGGTTTACCAATATTATATATTTGAGGTGGGTGGATGAATATGTCAATATAAATATATGTATATATATATATATATATATATATATATATATATATATATATATATATATATATATACATATATCTATATATGTGTGTGTATATACATATACATATATATATATATATATATATATAAATATATATATATATATATATACATATATATATATTTATATATATATATATATATATATATATATATATATATATATATATATATATATATATATATATATATATACGAGGTGTATTCAAAAAGTATCCAACCTTAATTTTTCGTGCGAAAACAAATGAAGCTCGGGAGGCGTGGTTTGGTGTACATATGGAGGCGATCCTAATTGGTATGCGTGAATATTTTCCCGCCTGCAGAAGCTGTCAGTCGCCGACAGACAGCCGATGAGTGAGGAAGTGTAAGTGAGCGCCGTCGGATTTTCGTTTTTGACAAAATGACGGATCACTGTGGTCTCATCACCAGTGATCACTGTGTTGAAGAAGTTGAGATCGCTGTTCACAGTCTCCAGCTTGTCCTGTGCGAATCCAAACGAAGTTACATCTGCTCGATCGTTAGCAGCTTTGGCACGAACTTCACTGAGATTCTCCTTAAGCCCAAATCCTCAGTCACAATGGAATGAACGGATCCAATGCTGATGCCCGCCTCATCCGCAAGTTCTCTTATCGTGATTTGATGATCCTGCATCAGCGGGGTCCTCACTTGGTCAATGACGATCTCATTTCGGGATGTTGAGGGCCGACCAGAACGTGCTTCACTTTCCACTGATGTGCGACCATCTTTGAAGTGGATGTACCACTCTTTTATCTGTGTGGTGCCCATTGCTTCGTTCCCGAAGGCCTGTTGAATCTTGCGGATCGTTTCCACTTGGGAATCGCCAAGCTTTCCGCAAAATTTGATGCAGTAGCGTTGTTCAAGTTTTTCCGTCATTTTGTCGAAAAGGAAAATCCGACGGCGCTCACTTACCCTTCCTCACTCATCGGCGGTCTGTCGGCGACTGACAGCTTCTGGAGGCGGGAAAATATTCACGCATCGAATTAGGATCGCCTACATACGTGCACCAAACCACGCTTCCCTCGCTTCATTTGTTTAGCACGAAAAATTAAGGTTGGATACTTTTTGAACACACCTATATATATATATATATATATATATATATATATATATATATATATATATATATATATATATATATATATATATATATATATATATATATATACATACACATATATATACACATATACATACACATATACATATATATATATATATATATATATACATATACATATATATAAATATATACACATATATATATATATATATATATATACACATACATATATATATATATATATATATATATATATATATATATATATATATATATATATATATATATATATATATATATATATATATATATATATATACATATATATATATATATATATATATATATATATATATATATATATATATATATATATATATATATATATATATATATATATATATATATATATATATATATATATATATATATATATATATATATATATATATATATATATATATATATATATATATATATATATATATATATATATATATATATATATATATATATACATATATATATATATATATATATATATACATATATATATATATATATATATATATATATATATATATATATATATATATATATATATATATATATATATATATATATATATATATATATATATATATATATATATATATATATATATATATATATATATATATATATATATATATATATATATATATATATATATATATATATATATATATATATATATATATATATATATATATATATATATATATATATATATATATATATATATATATATATATATATATATATATATATATATATATATATATATATATATATATATATATATATATATATATATATATATATATATATATATATATATATATATATATATATATATATATATATATATATATATATATATATATATATATATATATATATATATATATATATATATATATATATATATATATATATATATATATATATATATATATATATATATATATATATATATATATATATATATATATATATATATATATATATATACATATATATATATATATATATATATATATATATATATACATATATATATATATATATATATATATATATATATATATATATATATATATATATATATATATATATATATATATATATATATATATATATATATATATATATATATATATATATATACATATTTATATATATATATATATTTAAATACATATATATATATATATATATATATATATATATATATATATATATATATATATATATATATATATATATATATATATATATATATATATATATATATATATATATATATATATATATATATATATATATTTAAATACATATATATATATATATACATATATATATATATATATATATATATATATATATATATATATATATATATATATATATATATATATATATATATATATATATATATACGTGTATGTACTTCAGAATCTCGGCAATGTTTTAAACGACTGCACATTCGTCTTGACGTCTGTTTTTATTCCACCAATGGTTGTTATATAATATATATTGGGATACCAATAACTCCATAGCATTTCAATGTCCAACACACCCCGAAACCACCACCGGGAAAATGTCACCCAGCTGGGCAGTGCCTGGTATGTCCCCCCCCCTCACTGTGTGTGTGTCTATATATATATATATATATATATATATATATATATATATATATATATATATGTTGGGTCGCCGAAATAGGTGACCCTTATTGTCAGTAATTCTGTCTGTTTGTTTGGATGTTTGTTCATTTGTCATCAGCATCATTGGGAGAAAACGTGGGCAGATTTTGACCAAACTCGGGTGGTAGATACATCTAATGACCTAGTGCTTTGGAAATTGTGATGGTTGCTAGGGACGCTTTGGTTCCCTAGCAACAACCGAAAAACTTTCAAAATCGGTACCGTTCACGCGAAATCAATTCCGAAAGCCATTATCCCACGTAGGGTTATGAATTTTGGCACAAATGATCTACAGGTAATGCTCTATCAAATATATTCCGGTTTTTGTGATATATGGAATACTTTACTCGCAGCGCCCCCTACAATTAGGCTATGCGCAAAAATTGGCGAAAATTGAAGGCCCCCGAGCGACCAGGTGAGTGCATCTATACAAATGAAACTTTGTGGTTTCATGGTACTCAATAAGTACTACAACTTTTCCTCAGGACATATTGACCAATTTCACTTAGGTCAGGGGTCAAAGGTCAATTAGTGCAAAAATCGATAATATGCGAGAGTTGGAGGTGCCTTCGTGCCAAATGCTGCTCCTCCTAGGGTTATGGTCGGATGGTCATGAAAATTCACACTAATCGTCTGGAATACATTGTGCACAAACGATCGAGCCGGATTTTCTATTTAGATCTTTGTTCACCCACAGCACCCCCTCAAACTTTGGGGATTTCCGATTTCAAACCGCATTTTCAGTACTTTTCATTCAAATGGATACCGAGTAGTTATCAGTAGATGGAACTGGATGAGATTTGATATGCATAATCTTAAGGTGATTCCCTACCCGCTATATGACATTCATTTTGCTCTATATCTTATAGTTTCCATGCTCGGCGACCCATCGCCGCCTACCGGCTTGTTTGTCTGTCTGTTTGTCTGTGAGCAGGATATGCCAGAAAGTTGTGAACCGATTCAAACGAAATTTGGTGGACAGGTTGGGTGTGTGACAAGGACAAATCGATTCGATTTTGGTGAAGATCTGGATCTGGACCCGAGAATTTTTAAGTGATTCTTCATCATTGAGTGTTAGGACGAAAAACGATATACAATTGATCCTATTTGCATGCTCATTTGACCAATGCATTTTCACATCAATGCTTTATCAGAACTTATACCAGTTTTCGGTGAACAAGTCGTCATTTTCACGTTCACACTTTATTTTCTCCATGGCACACCAAAAGAGCGGAGCGTTCAGCTGAATGGGGTACTCACTCACCCAGTGCTTCAAAGAAGCGCACTTCAACATTACTGTACTGTATTGTACTGGGAAAGTGACTCTTTCCGTTCATTCGTTAAATGGTGTTTGTTTGTGTTCCTCCCCCTTCATTCCTTCCCACATCAATCCTTCTTCAGATGTCCATTATATCAGAGCACCATAGTGGATCGTGTTTGTTGAAAGCCTAGCCTTATCCTTCGCTTGTGTTTGATAAAAGCTTAGCCTTCTTGTTTGTTCATTAAACTATGTTAATTATAAACGTGTTCATTCGTGTGACTGTTTTTGTCAAAAGCTAACCCCATCATGACTGGAAAACACCGTGCAACTCCTGCAGCAGCTACTCCAGCCAAAAAAATCACGAAAATCGATCACTTTGCAGGTGAAGATGGATGTGGTGAAGCATGGGGAGCGCCTCGTGGACATCACCCATATCCTTGGCCAACCATGATATTCTGTAAGAACACGACTAACCTTTGGCAATGGAAAGCAATATGCATGGATACAAGAAGCTTTACAGGAAGAAACAAGAGAAAGCTGTTCAGACAACCCTGCTTTCCTTCATGGGGCTTCTTTGTCTGCCTACGAAGCTACCTCCACCAGCCAATCAACTGCACAGTCAACCCCATGGAAGCCAGCACCACCACAATAATCAAAAGGAAGACCAAGAAGGAACCCGAAGCTGTAAAGAACAAAGATGGAGTCACCAGGAGGAACCTGGATAGGATTTGGGTTTCAGCCGCAACTCCACAACCCTCAAACCCATCCAGGCACAGGCAAGTGAGCATTCCAGAAAAAATTCTGCAATAAGTCACTTTTCTTTCGAAAGATAGAAAACGAAAGAGAGGAAGAAGGAGTAAAGGAGATGAAAGAGAAGGAAAAGCAAGAATTAGAATGAATAAAGAAGATTGTGGGGGAAAAAATAGAAAGACGTATGAAAGGAACAAAGAACAAAGATGTCGGGAAGAATCCAAATAGATAGATTTCAGCAGTTACTCCCCAGGCTCAAACTCAGCAACATCTATAAGCTTCCAAAGGTCCGTCAGCAGGGTAGCACAGTCCACACAGCATCAGGATATGGTACAGACATAATGAAACGGAAGACCAAGAAGGAACCCAAAGAAGTCAAGAGCAAAGATGGAGTCATCAAGAGGAACCTGGAGAGGATTCGGGTTTCATCTATTACCCCACTACCCTCAAACCCATCCAGGCACAACCAAGTGAGCCTTACAGAAAACTTTCTGCAATAATTCACCTCTCCTTGAAGAGTTAGATAATGAAAGAGAGAAATAAAGATGAAAGAGAAGAAAAAGCAAGAATTTGAATGAATAAGCCACCCAGATGTCATCTGATGAAGAGACAGAGAGTCCTGCCTCTGAATCACAGTGTACTGTATGTATGAAGTGTATCCTCTCCCATTTTCACCCAGACGTCTCCAGGTCTTGACATGCAACCGCCGCTAATTCCTTTGGTGAATTTTTTTTATCTAAATAATCTTTGGTGATGTTTCCTGTAGACTTATTCAAATTCTTTATTACTTATTTATTCCATGTTTTTTTTTTATTGTATTCATGGTCTGTGTTATTTATACTTTTATTTTACAATGTTCTTATGTCCAAAAAAATTTGAACGCATCTTTCCGATTCAACATAAATTTGATGTACACTTTTTCACACAACACTCGACTTTGTGGGACCACATCCTGAGCGTTAAACGAGGACTCCAAGTATAACACAATATCTCAAAAAGTTATGAACGGATTCGGACAAAATTTGGTGGACAGGTAGGGTGTGACCAGGAATAATTGGTTCCATTTTGGTGAAGATCCAGAAACAAGAGTTTTTTTTCAATTTTTTTTAAGTGATTCTTCACCACTGAGAGATGGGGCCAAAATGATATACAGCACATTATTTCAAAAAGTTGTGGACGGAATCAGACGAAACAAGGTGGATGAGTTAGTTAGGTGATGAGAACAAGCCGATTCGATTTTGGTTCAGATCGCGATTCAGATCCGGTCTATCAGTGGGATACAAAACGTGAACTGTTCAGCTTGCCGGAGGTATGCACTCTACCGACTGCCGTTATAGTTTCACGCTGCAAACGCCTTTGGGCTTGAATGATTGAACCACATTCATGTAGAAATCTCGCAATTTTTGCTTTCCCTTGAGGACTTTTCATTCTCTAAGAAAATGGGGTTTCTCCTGAAACAGAAAGAAATTAACATTCAATCTTAACTTACAAGTCTAATGCATGTATTCATATTAAATTTATGTCAGTATCTCGAATAACAATAAAATTATTCAATGTTCTTTTTGGTATACAGTATATTCATTTTCAGACACGCTGTATGGATGAATGTATATATGGTCCATTGTCACGAAACTGCGCCTTTTAGGGTCTGGAGGACATCTGCACCAAATTAAGGCTATAATTATAAGTTTCTGTGGTCTTTCAGAAAACATGTTGAGGGATGCATGGGAGAATTTGGGCACCTCAAGTCCGAAAATTGAAATTTTCACAACGCATTTAAATTATGTGTGGTGACTGCTTGAAACCATGAGTATGCATCTAATTAATCACACTTAGAAGCAGTTACTTCTGTGTAATATATAACTGACCTATTATATATCAGTTTTTATCTATAAACAATAAGTATGTGCTTGCGATTCAGTAATAAATGTGACTGAGAAACGGTTTTGTTTAAAAGTAGTACATAATTGCATTTTATGTTATTAAAAATCAATTTGTTTTTATAAACATGACCTTATATCAGTTCTCACCATTACCGGGGCAGTTCAGTGTTCATAAATAAATACATCTTAGGCTATCTAGAAGAGTCTGGGTGGTCAAGTAAGGTATGACTTGTGCACACAGGACATCAATATTTAAAGTTGGTGTAGATATATTAATGCATATTCATGGTTTAATTTAGATTTATATCGGTTATTTTCTCTGTAAAATAGAGTAACTTAGAATTGAGAATACTGATCCACCATAACACATTACAAGGTATTTATATGCTTATCCAACACTCTATCCTCTCCACTAAGAAGGTGTATGTGGCAAATGAGTAAACAAAATGTTTTCGTTAATACATTAAGGCATACTCATGGTTTCAAATTTAATGATAAATGATTGACACAAATGTTCCTGAAATAACAAACATTTAATTTGAGGCATGTAAAATCATGAAATACAAGCACAAGTACCACATCTGTGTGGGGAGGGCTTAGTATATTGAAATAATGAACATATGCTCTGAAGAAATGATGCATACTCATGGTTTCGTGCATATCCATGGTTTCAGGTAAGGCAGAAATTGCAATAAATGGAAGGATGATGCATCCACAGATTTGGAATTAAGCATATAGTAAGGGCAAAGTATTACCCTTATGGTAACTTAATAACTCTAACTTATGTTTTAATCCCTGGACACATTGAATAATCAAAAGGCATACTCATGGCTTCAGTAGAAACTGCCCCAAATCAGGTTTATCTCACAATTTTTTTTTATTATCAAGTATTTCTATTCAAAACATGGTTTATGCAAATTGCCTTGACTATTTTGCAAGGTTTACTGTGATAGAACTGTTTTATAGGTATATTCTATGTAGGATTAGTGCACAGAAAAGAGTGCATACTCATGGTTTCACATAAATTCCCCATCATAAAAATGTTTGCCAAAATTTAGGGTCTATACCAAACATATTCATGTTTGTGTCAACATAAACACACATATATGACATCATAATTAAATTATATTTGGATGCCTAACATACCCTGATGCACTTATAAAATGCAATTTATAATAATTATTGCAATTTTTTTTTTAAAATACCGAAAATATGACACTCCTAATTTTCAGTGTTCATCAAAAACATATAAAACTCGGTATCCCCTGAAAGGTGTGATCAAAACGTATACATATAGCATATATATGTTATTATCACAAACATATTAAGAGCAGTAGAGCCCCAAAACCTGTTTGACGCAGTTTCGTGACAATCGACAATATGTATACATTGGAGCTCTTGAGATTATACGTTTTAAAAGAAGAAAAAAGGTGCATCCAACCAAAAAGTAACAATATCTGCTCTGCTAATTTAAATAAACAAGCAATAGCAGACCCCGGTCTCAGGTGATGTTTCACCCGCTCCCCAGTGAGCTTCCTCAAGCCAATAGACCACGAACTTCGACATGTGTCCGCTTTTACTCCCAGGGCGACAATTCATTTACAGTCACGTGCTGGTGTGCGAGGTCAATTGAGGAGTGTTTTATTTTGCCAAACCTAAAGTAATAAAAGTGAAATCGCATCATCGATGGTCTGCTCTGCTCTTTTTATTATTCACTCGTGATCTGGTGTCGTATGTGTGGGGGTGATTGGGTGTATGTGCTTGTTGGTCTTTTTGTGCTTCCGGGGCACGTACATTACTGGATTTTTGTCCAGGTTCAACGTGGTGACGTGTGGGTTGTGTGATTTGTGGGGTTTCCGTTCGGTGCTGTTCATGTGTGGGTGGGTGTGGTATTGGGGAACGAGCGCTGTTTTTTGCTCACATTGTCCAGTTTCTTGCACCATCCAGTTTTTGCTATTTGTATCAGATTTGTGTATTGCGTGGGTATGTCCACAGTCTCCTCAGTTATACCAACCTCAGGGCTCTTGACGTGTCATGCCTCCAGTATCAATCTGTCATTTGTATGATGTCGTGTGTCGGATATGGGTCCCATCCAAGTCAAATTTGTGGCTAGATTGCAGTGGCCAAGTCAAAAACAAATAAATATATTTATATATTAAAGCCTCCCCTGATAGAATAGGGGGAAGCTCATTCCTGTTGTAAGGTTTGTTTCAACAATGAGTGCCCCCAGTTTTCAATGGTACCTCAGTTTCTTAGACCTCTCGGAGTACTAAACCACCATTTAGTTTTTTGTTTGTTTGTTTTTATTTCAGCAAATGTCAGCCGTATCTCGGAGCCAGCTGCGACTTTCGGAATGACCTTTTGCATCAATATTTGGAATAAAAAGTAAGTTACCATAACTTTTTTTTGACCTTGACCTATTTTAAGGTCATGACCTAATTCGTATTTATTTATTACATTTTCGGCCATAACTCGACTAATTTTTGTCCGATCGGAACAACATTGCCCTCCTTCGATAGCCGAGTGTAAGGCATTTTCAAATAATTTACAGCACACTCCTCAGAGTTAAAGGTCAAGGTCAAAAGGTGGTCTAAAAAAAAAAACGCATTTTTTTTGTCATCATTTAATTGTGGGTTCCATTGTGGGTTCTAAAAGACAGCTTGGCCTTCCAAGATGTCCTTGCATCATATAATAGTGTACCTGCATTGAAATTGTGCACCTGATATTTGATTGGTTTCCTTGACCTGCTTGTTACCCTCGCCAGAGGAGAGGGCAATGCATTTAGGTCCGTTTGTCTGTTTGTCCATGAAGGACGTGAGTATGGTTTTTCTCTGCAACTGCTTGTCGGATTGGCACTAAATTTTCACCATAGGAGCGACGACTCATGTGGAATGTTTGAATGATTATTATGACATCATAGGTCACATGGTGTGTCAGCCATGTTGGAAAAACAGGAAAAAACACTTAGGACCTCTATCTCCGAAGCGGCACCATGGAAAAAATGGAAACTTGGCACATAGCAAATAATCTGCAGGGGGGAGTAAGTGTGACTTTTGTATGATGTCATAGGTGCCTTTGTTATGACATCACAATTGCATACGTAGAACGCTACATCCGATCAGTATGAAAGTTGTTGAGGGTCATCATGGGATAAATTGTTTGACAGAAAAAAAAATATTCATGACGTCATTGGTCACGTGGTTCAGCAGCCATGTTGTTTTTCTTTAAAACCTTCAAAAATCTTCTCTGAAACTGCTGAACAGATTGAGGCAAAACTTTACAGCTTTGTCCATCTATCCATGAGGAACAAAACATTCCCACCTATGATGTCACAGGTCACGTGAAAGGCAGCCATATTGGATTTACCCTAAAACCTATAAAAAAAAACATTCTTCTTCAGAACGGCTGGACAGATCAAGGGGAAACTTCACACATATTCCCCAAGCCTTCGGGATACCAGAGTGTTCATGAATGATTGATAGGTCAAATGGTCCGGCAGCCATATTGGATTGAACAAAAATCTTTAAAAAATATATTTCTCTTGAACCACTTCATCGATCGATGTGAAACGTCACAATTATGATCCAGTAGTGGTGACGAATATATGTTTTAAATTTCAACTTGATTGGACACATGGTCTGGCAGGCTGAATTATTTCATTTTTAGCATCTGGGTTTTTTTCTAATTTTTATTTTTAATAAGGCTCACTTGGCTGTGTCTGGATGGGTTTGAGGGTAGAGGAGTCGCAGCTGAAACCGGAATCCTATCCAGGTTCCCCCTGATGACTTCGTCCTTGCTTTTTGCTTGTTTGGGTTCCTTCTGATGTCTCCAACACAGTATTGTACCTGCCGTATTTGGTCTTTCATTTGATTTGAATTGAATTAATTTCAATCTTATTCTGAATTTAATTGAATAATAATAAACGTCATGGGTCAGGGTCAGGTGTCCGATCAAAGCGGGGTTGCGTCAAAGCACGACATCTTGGTACCCGGTCATCACTGCCAGAAGTTTTAAAGCAGAAATTATAGTTATGTCGATGATGAATTACATAACACACCACCACACAAAACAAATCCTAGCATGGGTCTGCAATCTCTGATTGCTTATGTTTTTGTTTTGATTGAGATTGAATTCACAAAAAACACCTTTTTAGGTCATCTCTTCGAGCATGACCTAATAATATGGGGGTCGATGTCCTTCAATCCGTCCGTCCGTCCGTTCACAATGAAGTTGAAGCGGGAGATATGGTCATTAGTGATCCTGATAGAGGCTGATGAGATGTACACAATGGTATGACTTTCAAGGTCACCGAAGGTCAAGGTCAATGTCACGAGGCCTTTGAAGTTGCGAAAATGACGATTTTCAAATTCTATCTCCTCCGCCATTTCTCAAGCGATCTTGAATTTGATTGCAGCATATGAATCTATGGGACAATATCTAAATTTGGGCAGGCCAGATTTTCGATATTCGCTTTCGTTTTTTGTGTCACGTGACTTCAAAGTTGGCAAAAAATGCGAAAATGACTATTTTCAAAATCTATCTCTTCCTACATTTCTCAAGCGATCTTGAATTTGATTGTGGCATATGAATGTATGGGACAATATCTAAATTTGGTCGGGACGACTTTTCGAATTTCACTTTCGTTTTTGCGTCACGTGACTTCAAAGTTTGCAAAAACTGCCCTACCTTCAGGAGGCTATATATTCTCTACTGGGCATGGTAAAAGTTAGTGAATGGTGTCATTGCATAGCAGCTGACCTTGTATATTTATACATTTTCCGCCGAAGGTGCAAAAGTTTCAAAACCCGAAATTTAAACGTCGGCATTTATTTTCAAAATATAATTTCGTGCACACGCGCCAAAATGCCGAGTCATCTTGAACCAAACTGTGCAGTTCGAGCTGCGCAGTAATCTTCGGTCATAACTGAACATTGAGAACTTGTGGTATTATAGAGATGACTGTCACCCCCACACGGGGGTAATTATTGATCATAACTTCAATAATCTTCCGCCGATTTTCACAATGTTGAGTTTTATGGATAGATTTTAGATGGGGACACATTTTCTTAATCTAGACTCTATCCCTAACTGTTGACGGTCATGGTCATATGGTTGTCCAAAAAAAAAAAATGGCCATCATTGGATCATGGGCATCGGGGATACTTACCCTTGGCGATCACTTTGTGATCGCAGATATCTAGTTGGATTTGATGTACCGTATTCTTGACAGCATTGGTGCCGCTGAAGCAGTTTCTTGGCAAAGGTTATATTGGGTAATTTGTCATTGTCAGTGTTGTTTGTGTGTGCTCTATCCTTTTTTTTTTTTTTTAGCTCACCTGCACTTTAGTCAGGTGAGCTTATGCAAGCGAGCAGTGTCCGTCGGTGAGTGAGTGAGTCAGTTAGTCAGTCCGTAAACACCAGTCATTATCGCTTGAACCAAACACACGGTTTTGATGAAACTTGGGAACAAGTTTTGTGTCTGAAGCCGAATGAAGGTTTATTGACCACATCAAAATCTGCCCTCATTGGGGGGTCTACAGGGGTGGGGGAGGGGGGTGGGGTTGAACCTTCCAAAATTGGTATTTCCTCTCTTCTCTGAAACTACACACACAATTTCCATGAAACTTGACCATAACCTTCATCACCCACGATGTACCAAAGTATTTTGACCGCATCAAAATTTGTGCTCCTTGGAGGGTCTACGGGGGGGGGGGTGGTTGACCCCCCCAAAGTAGGTATTTGCTTTCTTCTCCAAAATTCCACACACGATTTTGATGCAACTTGACCACAACATTCATCACCGGTGATGTACCAAAGTGTATCAACGGCATCAAAATCTAAACTCATTAAGGGTTTCTATGGAGAGGTTTTTTTTACCCACCCCCAAAATATGTATTTGCTCTCTTCTCCAAAACTGCAGACACAATTTTGATGAAACTTGACTGCAACTTTCATCAGCTGTGATGAACCAAAGTGTGTTGGCCGCATAAAGATCTGTGCTCATTAAGGGAGTCGACAGGGGGTTTTTGACCCCCCCCCCAAAAAAAGAGGTATTTGCTCTCTTCTCCTTAAACTATACAAATTATTTCAATGAAACTTGAAGACAATCTTCATCACCCATGATGTACCAAAGTGTATTAACCGCATCAAAATCCGTGCTCATTAAGGGGGTCGATGGCGGGGGGGGGGGTTGACTCCCTAAAATATGTGTTTTCTCTCTTCGAAACTAGACATACAATTCTGATGAAACTTGACCACAACTTTCATCATCCATGATGTACCAAAGTTGGTTCACAGCATTTAGAAAAAAATAATCAGGGTCTAAGGGGGTCTGTGGGGGATTCGAGTGACTGCTCCTGATCCAGGTGAAGTTCAGGATGCATGTTCCTATTTTTTTATGCTGGGTATCATACAAAGAAGGAGCACGTACCATTTTTGAAGTCTTTGGTATGACCCGGCCAGAGTTTCAACCTGTCCTCCCCTATCTATACTCCCATATCTACTCTTAGCTCCCATGAGAGCCTCGACAGTGTGTACAAAAAAAGAAAAGAGTTGAACAGAGTCTCGCACATACCTACGCTCCAAGTTAGATGCCAGAACGTACATATCCGAGTATCTTTCACGTTACGACATGCTCCCCCTATTCCCCATTGTTCCGAAAAGGAGTGGTGGTCATCCGTAGTGGTGATTGTGGTTGAGGCGTTTGTAGCAGTAGCATAGCAGTGAGTTTTGGCATGGTGGTTGAGGAGTCATGGTTGTGGCTGTTGATGGCAAAGGTAAGTGAGCTTGGACTCTGGTCGGATGGTGTGGTGATTTTTATAAAGGATTCTTGACGGTGCATGAAATGTTGTATCATTGGGGTTCGAGTGTGGTGAAGTCTGAGGTGTAACGTCTGGTGGATAATGGCACGTGATTTGAATGGGAAAGGGTGCGCATATACAAATGAGTTGGTGTGCATGCATGCATGAACAAAGGTGGTGTTCAGCAAAGCAAAATAACGCAAAGAATGAGTGGTGGATAAAGAATGGAAAGAAAAACACCATGTAAAGTCCACGCAACACATATTGTCCCATGAAGGGCCATCTCAAATGAATACAAATTAAATAACTATCTCGGTAACTGCTCTATGTTGTGTGCTGTTGCTTTGGGAAGCGCTGGTTTTGCAGAATTGCAACAATGTATTAGCAGGGCCTACCGGGGGAGGGGATACCTAGCGCGACCCAGCTGGTTGAGCTTTTCCCAATGGTGGTTTCAGCGACGTGTTTGACATTGAAAAGCGATGGAGTTATTGACCTCATGGTGGTTACCTTTTACCTGCAGGTCGTCGGCAGCACTGCCTGACCCCACATTGCAATAAAACGTCAAAATCTCGAAACGTCACAACCAATGAGCAGTAGCTAAAATCTTTGCAAGGATTTTGAAGTACCGACACCCAAAATTTGGGGCCTCTCGGTGCTACGGTTTGGTCTTGAAAAAAAGTTAACGTACAAACACAAATGCACAAACACAACACCATGGTGGGAAGCAAAACTCTAAAATTTTGTTGATGAACCAATAATTTTTCATTGATATTCTGTTTACTTTTATAGACATTTGTTAAACTTTTGTGAATATCTTGTTGGTAGGACATTTGGAACACGCCACATAAACATGGACGGCAAAAAGTTGTGGAAGGAGGGGGTGTGACTCCTTGACCATCGATTATGGTGGAACCTCTGTGCTGTCCATTAACATATGGTGCAATTTGCCAGAGAGGTTGTTCTGCCGAATGAAATTGGCAGTACCAAATAAATTTACTCGTACAATGCGCATACAGCCCTGCTATGTGCGCAGAGTATTTAAGCAGGGCTATCTAATCTTCACATCAACGACTTAACGCCGTGCACTGTAGAGCTTCGTGATAATTCATGTCATCCATCAAGCACCCCACACTGGCTTGGGACTGCATGGCCAAATACTCTGCCTGGATAATGTCAACGCGGCCTGGCTGTGTGAGGTGGGGTGTAGTTTCACCGCCTTCACTCATGCACGCGTTCTAATGTGGAATGGGCTCGGAATAACAGGCCATGTAAGTAGAGCACATTGACTCATTAACCTTCCACCCCCCCCCCACACACACACACACCTGCACATACACACACACACACACCTGCACATACACACTTAAAAGCCACCATCAGACCCTTTCCAGGTGTGTCTGTATGTGTCGACCAGAGCAACGACATTCCTTCATTAAAACGGACATGCAGTTCAGAAGGGATGAAGAGAGATGTGGGAGTGTAGCTGTTGGTACTGCTATTCTTTTGGGACCAATTGAGGTGATCATTGA
>NC_140967.1:7076289-7078789 GCF_056783735.1 Eptatretus burgeri | reverse complement strand
TCAAACAATCCAACTATGGTGGATTTAGGGAACTCCCAGGAAGGTTTGTGATGCAAAAAAAAAAAAGGACGGTTTGTGCATGCCTCAAAGCACACATGGTCAACAGCTTCATGGGCACACGTGGTGAAACTGCAAACGCCAACTTGCAATGCTGGTTATCTCTGCAAGAACTTGAACTGCTTAAGGGGAAGAAGGATGGGAAAAAGGATTCAAATAGATTGAGGGATTGGAATAACCTGAAATGGTACAAAGCTAAGCGGTAAACTGCCAGAGGTTAAAAAAACAAAGTTTAGGAGTGCAGGATCTCCCAGGATTATTTTTTTGTTCTTGCCCGATAGATTAGCCATCGCAACAAAACTTAGTATTCCCGTCAGCAAAGTGACGGGTCTTATATGCGAGTATATACAGTATGTACATAAATACATACATTGTTTCGGTTATGGAAAAAGGACCCTAGGGTGACAGACTCAACATGTAAGGAACCCTCGTGAGCTATTTCATCAGTAAGTGTGTTTAACCAGGTTACCTACCCCCTTGTAACAGGAGGGGGAAAATATTGTGTGTGTTTGGCAGGTTCTATCTCCTTTGTAATTTCCCAACTTCTCGAAATCCCCATATCCATCCATCCATCCATCCATCCCAATTCCACATCCTTTCCCTCTCAAACATCTCTTTCCCCGTGCTTCCCAAAAATCCATCATTCTTTCCCTCTAAAAACCTTTCAAACCCCATATTTTCTTTAAAAAATAACAGCCCCCTGCATTCAATCATTCCCATCCTCAATCCATTTGAATCCTTTCTCCCATCCTTCTTTCCCTTCCACAAACCAGACACACAACACAATATTATCACAGCACACACATTACACCACAAAACACACACTCAGAGCCATGTTAGCGCTGCCATCATCGATAAGGCGGTTCCTGCAAATCCATGGTGGTGTGACCAAGATGTGGGTGCTGCACCCATGGTGTAGAACAGCAAGTAAGGACCACATCACACTGCGGCAAAGGAGGGACTGTGGAGACGTGACATGAGCAGGCAGCAACCACCCTTGCCTCCTGCCCCACCACAAAGCTCCACCTCATCCAATGCCAATAAAAAGCCAGGACATGCCAGCAATCGGCACTGACAAATGCAACAAAGATCAAGATGAGACTCAGAACTGCTTGCCTTCCCACCTTCTTTCCTGATTCTGTTTTCATAAGCCGGAGGATGGGCAAGCCCATGAGGGTGAACGGCAGCACATGATCCTTGGGGCACAGCGACTCCATAATGACACACATCTCTTCTGACATGCTGCACTGACACCAGTCACCCACACACCACTCGCATTCCCTTCCCTCCACTTTGCGACCACCGTAAGCCCGCCGGCTTGCATTTAGTGTGCGAGAGGCTGCAACCACACCTTGATCTTCTTTCTTTCTTTGTCTCCCTCTTTCTCTCTAATTTCCATGGACTGAGTGAGGTGCACCTGTCCTTTGTGTCTAGATAAGCTAAGAATGTCTAAGGCAAGGGTTTCCAAACCTAGTGTCGCAACTAGAACATGAAAAAGCCCCCTCAAAATCTTGGTTTTTGAGGGGGCTTTTTCACATCAAAAGTGTTTTCTTTGAAAAAATTTTTTTATCATAGGTACCAGTACCATTTGGCTCATGGGGCAAATGTGATTTTAAATTTTGGGTCATGGACAAAAAAGTTTGGGAATCACTGGTTTAATATAAGAGGTTCTTCTGAGCTACGGGAACAATTGCTTTTCTTTGTGACAATGCGCTTGTGAATATTTGCCTGTAAATCCATGCCTTTCTCTTTGATAAACTTTTTCCAGCCTACTCGATTGCCTCTCTCTACTATTGGTTTGACATAGCGTATGTCAGAAATAGACGGGAAGTTATACCCCAGTAATTTGCTGCATGAGATAGCAGGTAGATATGCTCGCACTGACAGTTTTGCTCAGCCGCACATAATAAGTAGAAGGAGTGTGGTTCCCAATTGGGATAACAAAATCACCAGTGAGGGAATGCGATAACTGGTGCGAGGACCCTGCAAGATTTGGTTGCTGGCATCCGCGGTTGCTCAGCAACCCAGTGAGCATCGGAGTTATCTGTGGCTTGTCAGCTTCAGGGTCGGAGGTCGAGGTGCGGGTCCAAATCACCACCTCGTAAAGCCTGCGCACCACCCCCAGCCCATAACTATATACATATGTCCATATGATTTCCAATAGATAACTAAAATATGAATGGAAAATGTTGTATAATGTGTGGTAAAGAAAATTGCTTTCATGTAAATGTGACATTTTGATCTGAAAGTGTAAATGAGCTCGACTTTTTCTACAATTAGCATTCCAATACTTCTTGTGGAGATAAAAAGACCAGAAAAGCAAGGAAGATGTAAAATGTCTATTTTATGGAGCGAGTTTATGCAGGTGGAGCCGTGTCTCGTCTCCCAACGATAAATCAGCTTAGCCGTAGCTCGCATAAGATGCACTCTGATCACTCACTTT
>NC_140967.1:7068789-7071289 GCF_056783735.1 Eptatretus burgeri | reverse complement strand
TCTTTATCTCTTTGCAAATGACTTCACCCTCTGCCGTACCATCGGTCATCCATCAGACTGGTAAGCAGCAACTTCTCCGCTCTTTGCAGATATGGGTAAAATCACAAACTGGTCCAACACGTGGAACATGTCCTTCAATCTGGACAAATCTCACACTCTCACTGTCTCTCCAAAAGGACCGTTTGGAACCCCCCAACCCCATCTACTTTCTCAACAATGCACTGGAAGAAGTCCTTTCATTCATGCTTCTGGGTCTCACAATCTGCAACGATCTTTCCTGGGAAAGCCACATTTCCAGCCTGGCCTCCAAAGGCATTCGCCGACTGGAAATCCTCCATCATGCAAAGTCTTTCCTCACCCCAATTGAGCTCCTGACCACATACAAAGAATTTGTCTGCAGCCTGATGGAGTACTGCTCTCCCCTTTGGGCTGGTACTCCTGTCTCTCACCTTTTTCGGCTTCACGCTGTGGAAACCTGTTCTTCCGCGGTGAGGCCGAGTCTTTGGGCCTCTCACTCACTCACGGCAGGCAGGTCGGTGGTCTTTCTGTCTTCAACCGTCTCTTCTTTGGCCTCACCCCCACCCCGTGCTCTGGCTGAGATATGTCCCCCCCCCCCATATTTCTGCAGGGTGCTCAACGTCCGCCAGCAACCCCCTTCTGGTAAAACTACCAAAATGACAAATCACTGCTTACCTTCACTCTTTTCTTCCTCTTTTTTCCTGCCTTTGGAATAAACTCCCTCACTCTGTTCAATCCTATTCTTCTCTCCAGGTCTTCAAAAGAGCTGTTCACCACAACCTCTTATCTTCCTCCATCCGAACCCTCGATATATATATATATATATATATATATATATATATATATATATATATATATATATATATATATATATATATATATATATATATATATATATATATATATATATATATATATATATATATATATATATATATATATATATATATATATATATATATATATATATATATATATACATATATATATATATATATATATATATATATATATATATATATATATATATATATATATATATATATATATATATATATACATATATATATATATATATATATATATATATATATATATATATATATATATATATATATATATATATATACATATATATATACATATATATATATATATATATATATATACATATATATATACATATATATATATATATATATATATATATATATATATATATATATACATACATATATACATATATATACATATAGGCTCATATATATACACCAGGCTCATATATATATATATACATATATATATATATATATATACACATATATTTATATATACAAAAATATATATATGTATATTGTTGCGGTTCTGGAAATTCACAAAACACCATTCAGGTTCCCCGAAGATCAATTATTTCGATAAGTAAGTGTTTCAGGTCAGAATCCCCAACGATGTGTAAAGGGATTTATTCATGTGCCAGGCTGTGAATCTTTGAGGTAGCCGTTATTCTTTCTGTCTTTAATTTCGAGACATCCCAGAAAAACTCCTCACCATCGACAAGCAACGCTCCCCAACGCCACCACTGCTCAAGCCGCCATTGTGCGCCGCGGCGCGAACCGAATTTGCATAACTGGATCACAGAGCGACTTCCCCGAAACCCACGGGCAGGGGTTTCCTTTGAAGCCGGTTACCGGCGACCCGCAGCCGTCTACTCAGAGAAAAAATGTCAAAGGTCGCCGGATACTTCAGCGCCGATTTTTCGATTTTTTTTTTTGTCACCATGAAATCTCTACACCCCCTGTTTTGAAATCAGAGACGAAAACACATGAGTATTTAGATAAAAGTGGGCTTACTTTTAATGTTAGTACTCTCGCCAGGTCCAGCCAACAATGACCTAAAAATAACACAAGCAGCTAAAATCGCCTCCTGCAATAGAGAGTTCTCTGCTTTAGCCTCGTTTTCGACTGTTGGCCTGATACCCTGGTACCATACAGCAATGACCTCAAGAAAATAAACTTTGTAGGCCTCGCAGTTTCGGTGCCGAAACGATGGCATCGAAACGAAAATCCCTGTTTGACTTTGGATTTTCGAAGAAGTCCAAAGACATGGGAGGTAAGCTTCTGGCCATCAGTAATGGGTCTAAACTTGCACTCTCGCGAGTGCGACGTTGTTGTTGTTTCGGGAAACACGTGTTTCACCTCGTCCATTTTGATCTTTTGTCAAATGATGCGGCTCCAAAATACATGGTCACCCATTGTGCCTTTTAAATTTAGAAAGTAATTAGCCTATAAGCTTAAAGCAGCTTTTGTACATGTTATTATTCATGGTTATTTGCACTGAAAATCACTGTTTATTCACTGAAGTGAAGCCTAACCACCTGTTTGAAGTGAAGAAAAACCACCTGTTTTTGTGGAGTTTTCCACCCCAACAGCATGATAATATGAGAACTATTTCATGTCAGAAATCATGCTTGAATGCATCTCCA
>NC_140967.1:7048789-7061289 GCF_056783735.1 Eptatretus burgeri | reverse complement strand
GTTGAATGGAACCTGACCTTGGACAAAGAAAATAGTACAGTCAACTTGGTGGGGTAACGGATGGTTGAAGATGCAAGATCTACGGGGAGAAACAACTGGGAAGTCTGTCGAGGGTTCTTAGCCAAGAGGTCACGGCCAGATGCTCCACTGATTCATAAGACATATATGTATATTTATATAAAAGCGCTCACCATGGGAAACATCAAAACCCCAAAATCATTTTAAACAGCAACTGCACGACACTCAGATGAACATATTTCAGGTTTTGTTTTCTCAGAGTTGCACAAACAAAAATCTTTCAATCACTGAGGGTTCGAAGGATTTACAAATGTTCCGTTATGATGATGGTAATTAATTTTAAACCACACAAACAGTGGAGCATTTAGTGTACAGGCAAACAGTGGAGCCACACAAACAGTGAACAAACAAATATCTATGGAATGCAGTAGGTACTGTATATTTTTGGTATTTCTGGAGGGGAACAAAGTTGAGAAGGACTATAAGGACGTCAACACAATTTATCTATTATTACCTCCACCGCCGAAGGTGAAGGAGGTTATGTTTTCACTCCTTTACGTCTTTGTCTGTTTCTTTGTTTGTTTGTCTGTCTGTGTGCAGGATATCTCAAAAGTTTTGGATGCATTTGGATGAAATTTTGTGGACAGGTTCCGTGTATAACAAGGACAAAGTAATTAGATTTTGATGAAGATCCGGATCCGGATTAGATAAGACTACTCGAATTTTTAAAGTGATTCTTCACCATTGAGAGATCGGTTTGAAACCGATATATGGCACGACATGTCAAAAAGTTTTCGACGGATTCGGACGAAACTTGATGGACATGTTGGGTGTGTGACAAGTCGGAATTGATACAATTTTGGTGAAGATCCGAATCCGGATCCGGATACGAGAGTTATTTAATTTTTTAAGTGATTCTTCACCATTGAGAGATCGGGCCAAAAACGATGGAGTACTGCATAACATGATATTTCAAAAATGTATCGGGCCTGATATGTTCTCGTGGATCAGGTGTTACGTGGCAGAGGTATGCGCTCTACTGAGTGCCCTTCGAGTTGAAGTTGCATTTCGCACCAACCTGAGAATTTTGTCAACTGGAGTGCACTTGTTAATTATTCCATTTTTTTCCCCCCACTTGAGGATTACAGTTCATACAAGGTGATAAAGTAGAACAAATAATTGCCTGATAACAGACCCATTTTCACACAACAGCTTACTATATACCTTGATTTGAAGCTCTCATTGACCTGTTGAAACTGGTACCCTTTTCATGCCAAGCAGATTGATCATCAGCTGCTTGACGACACGTGAGGGTTTGTAACCCATGCCCTGATTACTGCCAGCAATGGGTCCCCGAGAGAAGGGCTCAGAGATAGCACTCTTTCCATTAAGATGTCCAGTTTGGGTTTCTGTCAACCTGGTGCTTCGCAGGCATACGGCGTTTCATCAAGGAGTGTGCCATCTATCGGATGCACCGTTAAGCCTTGCTCTTGTCTATTGCGTGAAATATATATATATATTTGATACATTTTTGGAAGCATGTCAGCATCTTCTCGTCGTGGAGTTTAAAGTTCTCACGAGTTTATTTTAAAAGGATTGGGCCATTGTGTGCCAGCACCGTGATAGATTCCAAATTCCTGTCCTAATGTGCAGCATAACCATCATCGGCATCGTCGTGCATCAGTCATGATGGATCCAGCAGGCAGAATCTATAATTTAATCCCAGTCTAATACACAATAACTCCTATTTAGTCCCCACGAGTTACACGTTACAGTCTCAGTGAGAATAAATGATCATGAAGTGTTAGATCTTGGGCAGTGTCCGTGGCTGGCAGAAAGGTGTTATCAGCAAGAGTGGTCACACATGCCTCAGAGCCATCTACCCTTGGTTCCAATCTTGGTCCAGCTATGAACTGTCAACCCGGTGTTTCACAGCCAGGGCACATCGATACGTGTGCCATTCCTCGGATGGACGTCAAACGGAGCATCCCATCTGCCAGCATTATTTGCTGGACGTTAACAGATCCTACGTCCTTCAGGAAGAGGCGAGCTGTCGCCAGCACCCTGGCCAAATTGCCGCCCCAGCCTACAGGGGGCACTGATTCAGCTGCACAGCCATGCTCCCAGCAATGATGCAACCAGAAGCCAGAGAGTTGCATCCAAAATGAATAAATTAATGAAAGCTGCAGTGGTTGATGCAGATGGAGGGAAGGGTCATTGGTCCATTACCAAATGTTTGTCCAGCAGGTACCCAACAAATCATCACAATGATTAAGATCACCACACCGATACACACCCGTGGAAGCGTCAGCACCATTCACAATTCTCCACATCATGAGATAGGGCTGTGTTAAGTCCAATTTGCTCTTGAACACAAGGTCCTGCACGACACGGAATACACAGAAACTTGAACATACCTGAATCACTCCAGTTATCTTGTCTCCTAATTTCCCTTGGATGTTTTTTTTTTTTTGGAATAGAAAGTGGGTTTCGTACAGGTGGTGAAGAATGTGTCTCTTGGATTTGAGCACGACTTGGTGAAACAAGCAGACGTGATCAATCTGTGGATTTCAGACAACATTATTATCAATAACAAAATATATGTCATTAAGCATTTTATGACTGACAAAAAATTGCAGAAACAAGTTTAAAAAAAAAACAGTAAATTTTTTTTAAAACAGAGTGGGATGAAATCTCAAACAAACAAGCGAACAAGGTAGGAATGACACTAAATTACGATATGCAACAGAAGACGAAACCACAATCCTCTTATTGATTAGCATCATGACATCTTTTGACATTTTACTTTTTTGTGGGATTGTGGTGGAACACCGTCAAAAGCCGAGGTTAAAAGTATAAGCCGACGTAATGTGCCGCAGCAAAGGAAAGCATTTCGGTGGTCAAAGGTTCTTCTGGTTCTTCCGTCCCTCTCAACATTTGGTTGAGAAATTTCAATTTCCTGATTCGAAACACATGTTCACTTTATATCTAAATGTAATATGTTCACTTCAGGTTAATCCGATACGATTCGTATTTTTCAATTAAGAAACTCGTGCTTATCTGTTCTCTGAATTCTTTAATTAACCAAGTTGAGTCCAGATAACAATGCCGCACTGAATTTCATCATTCATGATTCATTGGGGCAAATTAAAACCTACGCACAGATCTCATGTGTTTTTTTTTATTCTCTGTTCCTAACAAAACACACACACACACACACACACACACACACACACACACACACACACACACACACACACACACACACACACACACACAACAGGCTTCATTTCATAATGAAAACACAAAGACATAAATTCAGGTCCAAATTCAAATTCAGACTTGGAGCAACATTACATTTCACAGTCATCATAATGTCAGAGGCATCAAAAGTAACAGCCACTTCACAACTCTCAAGCAGCAGCGTCTGTCTGTGTCTGTGGCTGTCTCTGTCTCTGTCTCTGTCTCTGTCTCTGTGTCTCTGTCTCTCTGTCTCTGTCTCTCTGTCTCTGTCAATTTCAGTAACTTCCAGCATATTTCATAAGATTTTTCTTTCGCTTTGTGTGTCTAAGCATCAAGGAATAAATAACCCAGCTCAAATGTGTTACATATTGAACATCACCCTCAACAAATGCAGTGAATTAAACATCAACATAAACTGTTCTTAGTAAATCGAACGATGAACTGCAGTGTTTAATAGAGCACGTATCGTGTAATGTGTACGAAGATCGCCACACCGATACACACCTGTGGAAGGTGCACGCTGTCGTATTAAAGATCCATCTACATATTTCGTAACGAAGGTGTGGATGGAGGTTGTATAAAGCAAAAGGGGGGGGGGGATGAAAATAATTTATTTTATCTGTTTCTAAACAAGGCAAATGTTCAAGACCATCTCCAAATTTCATCACACCACTAAGGTACTGATGAGGATATAAATCTTACAAAAGGCAAGAAAAGGGAGTTACGGAGAAGGTAAAAATGTGGGAAGAACTTGGGAGTATACAGGAGTAATAAAATGAAAGGTAACGGTGTTTTGATTTGTTGATCACTAGTCGGAGGGAGTACCCGACGATGCCCGGTGCTGTTCTTCTAATCCTGTTGGCATCTTGAAGAAATCAAATTTGGTTTTTTGAGATTTTTTTTGTGGGGTCCCAAAACACTTCCCAACACCCACAAAGGAATGGGGTCGGGCATCATTTAATATTACTTTTCACTTGTTACAAAGGCTTGGGCACGATAGAGCGATAAAAAATGTTCAGCCAATTTTTTTTTTTTTTTTTTGCTCGAAACACTCCCCAACGCTCACTGATGAACCTCTGAAAGTTTGATGAAGATCCATTTGGCCATCTCTGAGAAAAATGGCAACACACACACATACAGACAGACAGACATCTCTCTTATAGTGTCGATAGTGGGGTGAGGTGGAGCAAAAATTCCGGCACTTTTGCTGAAGTATTATGTAGATATCCATGAAAGATAAGTTCTTTAATCGAACTAAACTTCTGAATTTGCATTCTGCCACCTACTGGTTAAAAAAACTCCATCCATTGTGCTGTGTCCATCGTCTTCCTCCAAAACGAACCAGAATGAATTAAAAATGGATCCCCTTTCAGCATTCCCTCGAACTGTGCCAAAACTTTTAACAAAAACAACAGTTTGAAACAGCACATTTGACTGTTTCAAAGTGTGCAAATCCATTTTGTGCAAATCCGTTTGACTTATGCGATGAAACTGTAACACTATGACGTCATAACCGTGACTTGTGCTCGACGTTGCAGATGTAACGGGAATGCAATATAATCCGTGTTGAGCTCCGTGTGCTTCCACGTACCCCTGGTGGGATTATATTATTTTGTGATTAAAACTGCTCATGAAATTTCTGGAATCCTTTGAGGGGATCACAATGTCACTGGTAAAACAATTCAATAAATCCAGGTTAGATTTTGAAATGAAACAGTCGCTCTTTGAAACCGCTCGTGTTTGTACATGAAGGACCTGTGACGAGGTGAGGGGATTACAAAGTTCCCATGGATTGTCAGTTCAAGCATCAATGCATCATCTAGGTATTTTTTTGTGTTTAAGATATCCACGCTTTGTTTGCTTAGCTCATACAGAGGAAGCAATTCCTCTAGACTTCGAAGAAGGTTCAGTGAACTTTAAACTGCCACTCTTTGCGACGTTTGCTAAAGCAATTATTAACCTGGAAGTGGAATCCACAGCTGGCTGTGGAGGATATCGAAATAAATAAAAAAAAGCTGGGATTCGTTTTCCAGGTGTTCTTTTAACACACAAGGAAAAAGAACACGAGGTGAGTTCTGGAAGCAATAGAGTCAGATCAGCGCACATGTAACCGAGCTGTTGAGTTCGTTCACAGTGAGTGCGAGTGAAATAATTAAATACTCTCATTTTCCACTTGTAAGCCAAGCAATGGCTCAGGATGCAGTTCAAAACTATAACTTCTGCCTAATTTGTTCTGCAAACAAAGCAGATGTAATTTAAACAAGCAGAACTGTGACCCCCCCCCCCCCGCCCCCCATTCTGTGTTGGAAATACAAACATTGAGCAAAGCACTTTTCACATCTCATCAACGCAAAGTCAATAGATATTCATTTCATGAGGTTCTTTTAGGGCCGGCACCCCGCCAATCTGTCCTCCACCACCATCCCCCTTCCACCCCCATCAGTCCCACACCAGGAGAAACCCATCAACTCTTCGCTAGAGATTGCGCTTGCTCCCGCGACCCTTCGACCATCGTTTGGTGCAATTGGTGAGACGTGAGTTCGAGCTGCGCACGCAGTCCGTGCGGCCCCATTGCGGCCCAGATCAGCACGAAGGCTGCAAGGGAAGCGCAATTAGCGAGGGCGCTGATGTGGCAGAGCAGGGAGGCAGGAAAGGCGCCTTTGTTAAAACATCCATCTTGAAAATGTTGCCTCGTTCTTTGGGGACGCATCAGCTGCAATTGGTGCCCATGCAGGAAGAGAGTTCGGGTACGATGGGAAATGCGCATTAGCGGGGTCATACGAGGGAGAGTTGTCATGGCTTTTCATGACAGACATTTGAGAAAAATAAAGTAGGCCTGGTAGAAAGAAAAACAAAACATAATCCAATGTCTAATTGTTCATGATAATTCTACCAAACTTATAGAAATTTAGACGTGGCATCTTTTAAATCTTTACTTCGTATCCAGAAATCTGAGCTCATGGACGAGCTAAACGACAGAGGGCACCAGGTGCACAGACCGATGGAAGATCAAAGTGGAACAGGAAGACAAAGACATCATACATGAGTGGATGAGAAGCAGAAAGGAAAGGGACAGGAATAGGGGATGGGTAGGTGCCAGGAGAATAGTGAGACAAAAGCATGAGATGACAATGGGCAGCACTCTTATAAGACTGGAGTGACGAGTGCAAGAAGATGGGCACAAGGTGTTGGTGTCACAAATGAGAAAATCGAGGGATGAAGGAATGGAGGTGAGCATTCAACTTAGAATTTGAGAAGATATTCAGGAATATAGGATTATGGAAGGCATTGTGTGACCTTGGAGGGTGGAAGAGGTGGAAGGGGGGGGGGGAATCTAGATTCAAACAGAGGGTTCGAGGGTTTTCACCAACCTTCTTGAAACTTGGCATCGTGATGAGATATCCTAATTACACTGGAGAGCCTTTTTGTGATTGCCTCCATCGGAACAAGAGAATAACCAGCTAAACCAGCCCAAAGTGGGATGCATACTCCATGATATTTTGTGTGAAAGCCTTCGACACTTTAATGAACTCTGAGCAGCTCAAAGTGGCCTTAGCTCTATGGAGAATACTGGAGTGTTGACCTGCCTTAGCAGCTAGTTTAGTAACATGGTGCAGCCATCACAGGTTATGACAGATTGTGAGGTATTGCAGCTCCTGGGACTGCATCTCTTCCAGGGCTTGGTCAGAGAAGTAGACCAAGCAGTTCAAAAGCTGGTCCTTGCAGAGGGACATAGTGAGAGTATGGGCATTTGTGACATGACCTATGAAGTGAGAGTATGGGCATTGAAAGACATGTTCCAGGGAGCTGACGAACAACTTTTTCTCCCCAGATTTTCAGAAATGGTTGATGCAACAGACTGTTTTTCTGAAGTGTGGTGTGCTGTTTTGCACATTATCTAGGAAAGCAGAGAGGTTATTGATATTGACCAAGAAAAAGGTCGGTCCTAAAATTCTGCCTTGTGGGAAACAAAGCTTCAACATGGAGATCTCGAGACAGAATGCCAGCAAGAGCAAACCATTGTTTCTGCTCACAGGGAAAGTTTGGTGGTCTTTGAAGGAAGGTCTCCTGAATACCATAAACAGACAGCTTGGAAAGCAAGAATGTGACCGAGATAGTCTCAAAAGCTCAAGAGATGTCAAGAGTAATGCTCCAGATTTTAGTGCATCCTCCCATGATTGGGTTTAAAGAAACAACACTTCAATGTGACAGCCAAAGTCAGAAGCCAAACTGATGATCAGAGATTAGAGTTGTCAAGGTAATGCCTGCAGTTTGCAGTCGCTACCTGGGTTGAGGTGAAGAGTAACCGGTCTGCATTTGAGTGGATCAGACTTTGGACCCTTCTTGTGAATAGGGGTTGTTTGCAGCTTTCCAAGATGAAGGGAGACATGGATAAAACTGAGACAAGAGGAGAGGATAAGGCTGAAGAACATTTCTTCAGGATCATAGCGTGAATGTACTCTGGATCATTTACAGAGGAGGTGTCAAGATTTGGACGGAACTTCTGAACCTCAGTGGGAGAGAATTCCACATGCTACAGAAAGCTGTTATTTTACTTGAAATCCCTTTACGTGTGTGTGTGTGAGCGCGCGCGCGCGTGCGCGTGCGTGCGCGCATCTACAATCACGACCATGTATGAGTGCATATGTATAATCCCGATTCATGTGTGTATGTGTGTGTATATAATAATGCGTATAATATGTGTATAATCACGTATGTACAATATAATCACGACAGTCCATGAATGTAGAGGTACAGCGGCCTGTAAAAGTATTTACTCCCTACCAATCATGCCACATTTAGATGAATTAAGAAGAAACAATTTTTCCAAATGATCTTTTTTTTATTCATAACTGAAGCGTTCAAACTAAACACTGTTGGAGTGAAAGGAGGTTACATGTCAGGAATACCTGCAAAAAACATGAACGGATCAAAATTCACTGGTTGTAAAAGTATTCAGCCCCTGAGATCAGTACTTGGTGGAAGCACCTTTTATAGCAATGACTCCCACGAGTATTTTTGGGTAGGTCTCTACCAGCTTTGCACAGTGAAATGGTGAATTCTTTGTCCATTCTTCATGTGAAAATTGCTCTCGTTCTTCCAAGTTTGATGGGGATCGTCAATGGATTGCAACCCTCGAGTCTCGCCATAAATGTTAAATTGGGTTCAAGTCAGGACTTTGACTGGACCTCTCAAGAACATTTATTCTATTCTTACTCAGCCACTCCAGTCTGGCTTTATCTTTGTGCTTCAGATAATTGTCCTAATGAAATGTGAATCTCCTATACCCAGTTTCAGATTCATGGCTGACTCAAGCAGGTTTTTATCAAGGATTCTCCTTCACTTTGCACCATCCATTGTCCCTTCTATCCTGACAAGCTTGCCAGCCCCTGATGATGAAATCAAATGAAAGACCAAATACTACATGGAAGTCATCAGAAGGAACCTGAATAAGTAAAGAGCAAAGATGGAGTCATCAAGAGGAACCTGGATAGGATTTGGGTTTCAGCCACTACTCCTTTTCCCTCAAACTCATCCAAGCACAGCCAAGTGAGCCTTCCAGAAATTTTTTTGCAATAATTCACTTCTTAATGATGTATTTCACCGTACTCAAAGGGATAATAAGTGACTTTGAAATCTTCTTATAACCCTCTCCTGAACAGTGCTTCTCCACCACTTTATGTCTGACTTCTTTGGAAAGCTCCTTGGTCTTCATGTTTCCCTTGTTGGTTGAGCAAGTGAGATATACCTGAAACTCCTTTATCTCTAGTAGTGTTTATCTCTCATACTACCAAATAGTCTCTTTGTCTGTGCTCCATTTAACAGAGCTTTCCCCGGTCCTGAAACATCCATCTTCACCACAGCAAGGAACCATGACTCATGAACCAAGCTGTCTCCTTATCAATGCTCTGTTTAACTGAGCCTTACCTGGTCCTGAAGCATCAATCTTCACCTGAAAAAGAAAGTATGACTCATGAACCAAACAGTCTCCTTATCCTTGCTCCATTTCCCCCTCCGTCCCCGAAGTGGTGACGATGTAGATTCGTGTAACCTACTGTGTGGCCTTTGGGGTAAGCGCGGTCTCGTTCTCTTATTTGTCTATCTCATCCCGCCTTTGTCTCATCCTTCCTTGATGGGATAGAATCGCCAAAATCCAACAAGCTGCAAGGCAAGGCCAGGGCGCCAAGTCACGTCCCAAACACTTTGATCGGCACATCTCCGGGCATCCTCTTTGCAGCCCTCCTCCCCCACCAAAGCTGTCACTCTTGGCTCGGTTCTCACACCCATCAAAGTCGTCGTATTTGGCATGGTCCTATATCCCACGGAACTCAGTCCCATGCGGGCGGAACCTGGCAAAAAGGGAGTCGCCCAATCTCTGGCTCTCACTCTCAGCATGATGGGGTTGGCAAAACACAACAAGCCACATGGCCAGACCATGTCGCAAACACGTGTCGATCAGCGCGACTCTGGATGCCAAAAGTATGGCCTTCTGTCTCACCAAACCAGCCAACAATGGCTGGGTGATCTCCCCTCGAAGTCGTAATATTTTGCACAATTTTGTGTAAATCCCACAAAACTCAGTCACTCTCGAACTCAACGGTCAGAACTTTGCAAGAGGGAGTTCCCCAAAGCTCGGGCCTTCTCTCCTGGCAGCATGGGTAAAAAAGTCCCACAGTTTGTGACGTGGACTGGCCCTGGTTGCAGGAACTGGCGGTGTAACAAACGCATTTAAAATGGAATGATACCAAGTGTCTTGTATACATCTTGTCCCATCATCTCGTATGTCAGATCAGGCCAGATTATATCTGTGACTTGTGACAGGTATCATGTAAACTTGTACTAACCTGTTCCTTGTCGAGTTGTCGGTGACGAAACCGTCTCCCCCACCAGGTTTTTTGGTGAGGAGGGTGTTTGGATATGGACACCCAGCGTGATTAAAAACAAAACCTGTCAAAGGGCGGAGAGCTCCTTGTGAGCCAACGGCCATCCATATCTAGTGCCCAACTGTGTCTGCGGTCGTCCTACGACAGTTGGGTTACTTTTTTATTAGGAGGTTGGTGGCAGGATTTGTACTCCGGCCACCGTAAAGCCCTTCATTCCGCAAAACACAAAAACGCAAATAAATCTGAAAACCTACTCCATGGGAGTACCTCCTGTGCAGCTTCCCTTCGCAGGGCAGCTCACCGGATGACGGGATTGGGGCAAAGCCTTCGGGACCCCCAATCTTTGATGATAGGAGGGAAACCACGGGGTAACATTCCCAGGTCAGATTGCAGGAGAGTGTGTCGGAGTGGAGCTGAGGTGTCGTCCACCAGACGGCGGTCTCCTTGGGTTAACCTGAGGCGGTCCCTTCGGGTGGGTGCCTGGAATGTCCTATCCCTAAGAGAGGATGATCACCTGTCTCTGTTATCATCTGAGCTCAAGCGTTTGGACGTCAGTATTGCAGCATGCTCTGAGGTTCAAAGACCAGATTGCGGCGAGATTATGGTGGGTGGTTACACCTATTATTGGTCTGGTCACTCTGATGGTTAGCATGCCCAAGGAATTGCTGTAGCTGTGTCGAAGAGGCTGACTTCAATGATAATTGAGGTAACACCGGTCAACGAGCGTATTATGAGACTAAGGATTCGTCACTCCTGAGGTGTCATTTCCCAGGTCTCTGTTTATGCTCCGACTGAGGCGAGTGATCTCACCGTGAAGGATGCATTCTACGCCATGCTCGCGTCTGTGGTTGATCAGTGCCCCAGACGTGATACACTTCTAGTCTTGGGGGATTTCAATGTATCGAGTGGAACTGATAGGGATGATTATGAGACACGTGTTGGTCCCCATGGGTCTAGAACTGTGAACCTGAATCGCACTAAATTCCTTGACTTTGCAAGAAGTCATGGACTTAGGGTGGCTGGTTCATGGTTTCAGCTCCCACAAGCTCATCGCTGGACATGGTATTCCAACACTGGTGGTGTGGCAAAGGAGATTGACCATGTTCTCCTTGATGGTTGCTGGAGGATGATCCAGAATTGCAGGGTCCACGAGAGTGCTCAGTTCCTCAATGCTGACCACCGGCTTGTTGTAACAACTCTGAAGTTGCACCTTAAATCCAGGAGAATGGTACCATCCCAGCCGAGGCTGGATGTTGGCAAGCTCAAGGATGAAATGGTAGCTGAGGAGTTTGCGAACAAGCTGAGTGGAGATTTGGGCGGTCTGGGTGCTTTGGGAGGTCCTGAAGAGTTGTGGAGTGCCTTCAAGACCACCGTCCTTGATGTTGCCATTGGATGTCTTGGAACTGACCGTAGGTCAAAGAAGAATTTTGTCTCTCAAGGTACACTGGATACCATTGTCCAGAGTCGCAGGGCCAGGTTGAATGGCAGAGCTGAGCTGTTCAGAGAGCTGAGGAGTAAAACTGTACGTGTGCTCAGGGTGGACAAGGAGGCCAATGTGCGAGGAATCTGTGAGGGGGTAGAGCATCACCTGTGGTCAAGTGATTCTCATGCTGCTTACAGGGGAATTCACGCATTGTGTTCATCCAAGCCCATCCCTCGGTGCACTGCAGTGAGAGCAGAGGTTTGTAGGCTCTTGACAGAGGAGTCCGAAGTGAAGGCCCGCTTGGCCGGTTATAGTAAGCTGTTGTACCAGGCTGATCCACCAGCTGTCGAGTTGGACGTCAGGGGTGTTATAATCCCTGTTGCTGACCATCCAATCAACTGTGGTCCACCTTCGTTTGTGGAAACACAGGCTGCGGTGAACCGGTTGAAACGGGGTAAAGCTCCAGGGATCTGTGGCTGAACTTCTCAAGGCTGGTGGAAATGCTGCACTCATGTCATTGCATGCAGTTCTGTGCTCTTCCTGGAATACAGGCATCATCCCAACTGACTGGAAGAGGGGCCTTGTTGTCCCTCTCTGGAAAGGGAAGGGTGATCGCCAAGACTGCAACAACTACCGAGGGGTGACGCTGTTCTCAGTGCCAGGCAAGGTCTTTGTTCGGATAATTCTTGATAGAGTTCGCCACCTTCTGCCTGAGCACAAGCATCCAGAGCAGTCAGGCTTTATACCAAAGAGGTTAACGATTGACCGTATCCTTGCTCTTCGGGTCCTCACCGAATGCAGACGAGAGTTTCGGCAGGGGCTGCTTGCAGCCATTGTTGATCTCTGTAAAGCGTTCGATTCAGCGAATCGGGAAGTCCTCTGGAGGTTTCTTGGTCTTCATGGGGTGCCACCAAAACTGATCGATCTGATGT
>NC_140967.1:7023789-7043789 GCF_056783735.1 Eptatretus burgeri | reverse complement strand
CACGATTTTTTTATACAACCTTTCCATTACTTAATGTGATGAAAACTCTCACAACAACAACAACAACAACATAATAATAATAATACTAAAAACGATCTCATATAATGCTTCATCTTCCTTTTTCGTGGTTCTCATGACTGCATCATAATTCACTGCTCTCAATTCGACCTTTCTCTAATACCTTGCCGAAAAAATCCAACACTTGCAGAGTTTCTTCTCTCCATTCTCTTCGTTCGACATTATTGCTTCCATCAAGAAATGTCTTTAATCGCATCACTGACGTAAAAAAATTCTTTTATTCCAACTTCAGTGCCAACCCACCCCTCTCACCCCTCTCAACCCTCCCTCTCAAAGCAACCATCACACTCTTTCACCTCCAAGCTTCCCCCTCACCCTTCTCCCACCATTCACCCCTCACTCACACTTCTCAAAGTTGCCTCCCCCCTCACATCCACAAAGCTGTCTCCTTCCCCTGCCCTCTCACCTCCATCTCGTCACTCCACCTCCTCAAATCCTCAACTGCCTTCTGCTCCCTCTCTTATTACTCCCCACTGTACCTCAACCCACCACCACACAGCTGTTTCTGCTCTTCATCCGGCCCCCTCCCCTAGCTATTCTGCAATCCCCCACACTCTTTCAACTACTGTCCTTACCTCCCCCTCCTCCCTTGTTCAACCCTCCCCCTCCCCTCCCACCCCCTGCACCCAAAGCCTCCTCCTCTCCCTCTTCATGAACAGTGTGGACCTGAAATATCCGGGGCCTTCACTCAAACCTTTCAGATCTTTCCATACAGGTTGCCACTGACAAACCAGACAATCTGCCGAACAGAAACTTTCCTCCCCCAAGACGTGTCTGACTCCCAACTATCTCTCCCTGGTAACTCCCTCCTCCGGTATGACAGACCTGAGCCTCGTCCTGGTGGAGGAGTTGCTCTCTTCATCAAAGACTCGATTCCTCACTCTCCATGCACTACCCTCACTCCCCTACACCCCCAGGAATACCTCTGGCTACGGCTTCCCCGACACTCCCCCCTCATGGATATATGTGAACAGTATCGTCCACCAAGCAATGATGACTCCATTTACACCTCAATATCCGAAAACATGGACTAACTTCAATCCTCTCATCTGAACTCTCTCTTCCTCTTATGTGGTGACTTCAATTGTCATCATGCCAGTTGGCTCAGTGTGGGTACCTCTCTCACCTGTCATGGCACTTCAGCAAAAGCTTTCTGCGACTCATTGGGACTGACTCAATCGGTCAACTTCCCAACCCGGATGTCAACCAATGGTACTCCATCTGTTCTGGATCTGATTTTGACAAATTTCCCTGAAAATATCTGCTGCTCTTCCCCCGCTCCAATCGGTTCTTCTGACCACGTCCTTGTCAAAGTGGACATCTATCTGGCTGTTATCAGAGAACCACCTCACCGCCGTCGAGTCTGGCATTTCACTCAAGCCGACTGGCAGGCTCTCCAAGCAGCCATCAAACTTCAAGATTGGTCTCCCATTGCTACTTTCTCCAACATCATCTCATCCTGGGAATTATTTCAAAGAAATTTGCTCTCCCTCATACACAGATTTATCTCCTCTCATCTTCAGTTGTCCTACCCTTCCTCCGACCCTTGGTTCACTGAAGCTTGTGGCGAGGCAGTTGTCCTGAAACAACTTGCCTTTTCCTCATGGAAAGCAAACCCAAATGAGGGCAATCTCAGTTCCTGACATAAAGCTCAGAATAAGTGTGTATCAACCCTCAGAAGAGCCAGAAAACATCTTTCTCAGGTCGTCTGAACTCTCAAACCTCTCTCCGTCCTCCAAATACTGGTGGCATCTAATCAAATCTGTTTCTGGTGTATGTTCCCTCTCCATCCCCACCCTTACCTCAAATGGCCGCACTGCTGATACCGCACATGAAAAGGCTGAATGCCTAAACTCGATGTTTGCATCAATATCTTGGGTCCTCAACCCATCACTTTCTCTGCCCACCTTACCCAGTCGCACCCAACTGTCCCAGGACTCTGTGTACTTTTCTCCTGACAAGGTGGAGAGCTTGCTGTCAAACCTCGAGTCAGATTCTGCAACCAGTCCAGACGGCATCAACCCACGTGTCCTAAAAACCTGCTCCTCTGCTCTTGCTCACCCTCTCTCTGTTCTATTCACCCTCTCATTTGCTCAAGGTCATCTGCTATCTGCTTGGAAATCAGCAAACATCGCTGCCCTGCAGAAAAAGGTGCAAAAACAGATCCCTGCAACTACAGACCAATCAGCCTTCTCCTAATCATCAGCAAGGTTATGGAATCCATCATCGCTTCAGACATTAAATCCTTCCTCTTCTCCAATGGCTTGATTTCCGATCATCAATTTGGTTTCAGACCAGGTTACTCTACCTTGGATATGCTGCTTCTGCTCTCCCAACAATGGATGGAGGTCCTCAATGCCAGACAGGAAATCCGAGCCGTATCCCTGGATATATCACGTGCTTTTGACATGGTCTTGCACCCTGCCCTGCTCACCAAACTCTCTTCCAATGGTATCCAAGGCCATCTCTACTCATGGCTCGCAGACTTCCTCTCCTGTCGCAGTCAACCTGTGGCCCTAAATGTTCTTTCATCCCCCCTTCCTGTCCAGGCTGGAGTTCCTCAAGGTAGCGTTCTGGGCCCTGTTCTTTTTCTGGTTTTCATCAAGGATCTCATCAACTCTCTGGAAAATCCTCCTTATCACTTTTCTGATGACTCCACCCTCTGCCGTACCATCTGTCATCCCTCAGACCAAGCAGCAGCTTCTTCGCTCGCTGCAGATCTGGATATAATCACAAACTGGTCCAACATGTCGAACGTGTCTTTCAATCCGGACAAATCTCGCACTCTCACTTGGTCTCTCCGAAAGGACCATTTTGAACCCCCCCCCCCATCTACTTTCTCAACAATCCTCTGGAAGAAGTCCTTTCTTTCAAGCTTCTGGGTCTCACTGTCTGCCATGATCTTTCCTGGGAAAGCCACATTTCCAACATGGCCTCCAAAGCCAGTCACCGACTGGGAATCCTCCATTGTGCAAAGTCCTTCCTCGGCCCACCTGAGCTCCTGTCCACATACAAAGCTTTCGTCTTCAGCCTGATAGTGTACTGCTCTCCCCTCTGGACCCGTGCTCCTGCATCCCATCTTCTCGGCTTCACACTGTGGAAACTAAGGCATTTCGGATCATTGGTATCTCCCACGATGAGGCTGAGTCTTTGGCCTCTCACTTTCTCACTGCAGGCAGGTCGGTGGTCTTTCTGTCTTCTGCCGTCTCCTCTCCAGTCTCGCCCCCCCCCCTGCTCTGTCTGCGATTTGTCCCCACCATATTTCCGCAGGGAGCTCAAGGTCTGCCAACAACTCCCTTCTGGTAAAACTACCAAAATCACGAATCACTGCTCACCTTCACTCTTTCATTCCTCTTTTTCCCGCCTTTGGAATAAACTCCCTCACTCTGTTCAATCCCATTCTTCCCTCCAGGCCTTCAAAACAGCTCTTCACCACCACCTCTCATCATCCCCCATCCAAATCCTTGATCTTTTCTATCCCCGTTAATCCACCCCAAACCACCTCCTTCAAACTCCCTGCTTTCCTTCCTGAAAGTCCCTGCAATGTCCATCTTGTATACCCCATGTTCCCCAAACCATCCCTCTCCCTTCAACAGATCTTCTAATGTCTCTGTTCCCCACTGTTTTGTCCTTCCCACTCTCGCCCCTCTTTTCTCATGCCCCCCCCCTCGGTCTCCGTTGTGTGTTCGCTCTCAGACGAGCATCGACAAGGTGTAGACCACGTGCTCCCTGTGTATAGACCGAATGGCCTTCTCATGCGCCAAAGTTCCCTGTGTATATTTGTGTGTCATTGTTAAGAACGGGAATAAATGGGGAGGGGTAGACAGAGAGTTGGGGGTGGGGGTGCATGGTTTTGGAAGAGGGAGTTTGAGACATTGGGAATGGGGGGGAGGGGTGTTGAGGACTTTGGGTTGAATACTTGGGGTTGAGTACTTGGGGTTTGGGGCAGTTGAAGACTTGAAGAAGAAAGGGGGAGAGGATGATAGAGTTGGGTTTGGGAAGGGGGTAGAGAAGGGACAGAGTTGGGATCGAGGGTTTTGTGGTTTTGTGGGGACGGTAGTTGAGTACTTTAGGTTGGGAGGAGGTTTGAGTATTTGAAGAAAGGGGAAGGGGAGCACAGAGTTTGAGTGTGTTGGTGGGGGGGGGGAGGAGCAGTGAAAGGACAGAATTAGAAAGGGGGGATTGAGGACTTGGGATTGTGTGTGTGGGGGGGGGAGGGGGGTTGGGGACCTAAAGTCACATTTTACATTTGCAGAATTTCAATTGGCCCAGATAGTCCCGTTGGGTATTTTGGGTCTGTTGGATATTTTCGGTCCTCATGGTCTTCTGGGTCCTCAGTGTCTTTTGGATCCCCTGGGTGTTTTGGGTCTTCGGGGTCTGTTGTGCCCTCGGGGTATTTTGGGTCTTTTGCATCCTCAGAGTCTTTTTCACCTTCTGGGTCTTCTGGGTCATTGGATTATTTTGGGTCCTCTGGGTTTTTGGAACTTTTAGGTATTCAGGGTCCTTGGCGTATTTTGAGTATTCAGGGTCGTTAAGATGTTTTGGTTCCTGAGGGACTTTTGTGTCTTGTGGGTCTTCCGGGCCTTTGGGTCTTTATGGGCCATTGGGTCCTTCTGGGTCTTTTGAATATTCTGGGTCTTTTGGGTCTTCAGTGCCTTTGGGGTCTCTTCAGTCATTGGGGTATTTTGTGTCTTCGGGGTCTTTTCTGTTCTTTGGGTCTTCAAGAGTCTTTTGGTTTTTTTGGGGGTCTTTAAGGGTCTTCAGGGTCTTTTGTGTCTTCAGGGTCTTCTGGGTCCTCAAGGTCTTTTGGGTCTTCAGATTCCTGGGGGACTTTTGGGTCCTCAGAGTATTTTGGGTCCTCAGGGGCAGGGATCTTTGGGGTCCGCTAGGTACTTTAGGTGAAGTATTTCAGGTTACAGTTGTGGGTAGCGTCAGGTCAACTGTCCCACCAATGGGTGAAGAGTGGACATCTATACATCATCACAAACACTTGCTCCATTATACATCGATTATGTATAAATTCGCTGGGTTACAAAGCTGCCAAACTATTGTGGTTTTGAATATCGTGGCATTTTCCAGAATATCGTGGCATTTTCCAGAAATGAATGTCCCGAGATATTTAAGGGTTTACTGTATTTCGTTTTGGTCCAATATCTCAATGGTGAAGAATCACATAAAAAAATTAAAAATTCTCGTATCCAGATCTAAATTCACATCCTCACCAAAATCGAATCAATTCATCTTTGCCACACACCCAACCTGTCCATCTAGTTTTGTCCAAATCCATCCACAATGTTTTGAGATATTCTGATCACAACAAAAAAAAACAAGAAAGATGTTGTGCACGACACGACATTTGCACTCGCAAAATCCAAATGAACAATAGTTGCCATGGAAACAGCAATTTGGTAATTTTGGAAAATTTGACTTCTTGAGTGTTTTATATGATGGAATGGTGTGCGTAACAAATTTGGTTGATACATTTTGTAATTGCCACCTAATAGGTATTTTACTTGTTTTGGATGGCGTTGACCTTGACCTTTGACAAATTTGGACCAGATTTTATACACATACACTACACATGTGTACAAATAAGCTGTGTAAGTTTCAATCTGATATATTGAAAAAATCCTGAGGTTTGACAACAATAAAATCACAAAAATCGAATTTCATTATAATGGGGTGACATTGTTGTCATGGACACAGTTTTTTTCTTTGCTGCTTTGGGACTTTTTCTATTTTTTTTTTCTATGTTTTTCCCACGTGGCACTTCTATTCCATATGGGACTTTTCTCTTTGCCACAAACTAAGATGAGTAGAACCTGAAAAAAATAATAAATTTAATTTGTGCCCTCTTCACTTGGTATTGAGGTGGTTTACCAATGCGGGGGGGGGGGGCATTTGATTATAACTGGTGAACCCCAAGTATTATCGCAGAAGGCTCTCAGACAGAAGGTCGAACGTGGTCCATCAGATCTTAGGGGACGAAGGGTTCGAATGGGGTCGAATGGGGTCGATAGGGTCTATACTCTATAGGGTCCCAAAGGGTCTAAGCCATCGTCCGTAATTAATTGAGGTAATTAATAGACGTAGTGAAGGTCTAATAATAAGTAATTAATGGATGTACTCACAGTCCAACTTAGTTCAAACAGTATGTAATTAATAGACATACTCAGAGGGGTCGACCAAGATTTCAACTCGACGAGGGTTCACCATCCATCCACCCATGTTTTTCAGTTTTATATACAAGTACATACATAAATATCAGGTGAATTGGTTGAAAATTGACGATCTATTTGACCTTTACCTTTAACCTATTGACCTCAAAAACAATGGGCTTGCAGCTTGTTACGACCTCTACCAAGTGGTGAAGTTTCATAAAGTAAGTAAAAATTTGACCTGCAGGCAAAAATTTGAACCAGTCTGTCTGGGACAGACAGACAGACAGACAGACAAATAGTGGTGAAAACATAACCTCCGTCCACCTTCGGAGGTGGAGGTAATTAATTACTCTCATAACACTTAATGAAAACATCAACATAAATTGTTGTAATCATTTATTGTTTTTGTACTTCAGCCAATTTCAGCCGGGTTTTGTTCGTCTTGTATCATCTTTACCATTGTTTTATCTACTTGGTGCTCTTTAATCTTGGAGATATGTGTGCTCTTTGTTATCTTGTCCTCAAAGCTGAAGCTTATGCTTGGCATGGAATTTTCTCCTATTAATTAGGTCATTCACTTCAAATTGTTGGGTGGTTGTGTACCATTGGGGATACTTTACAAATCCCCATTGTTATTTATCCTGCCAGCCAGAACTAAAAATTTTTTTTTAAACTATTATGGGAATGGATATCTAAACAGGGTGGACGTGTGGCAGGCATCCCCTTGCAGCAAATGCTGGTGTGGCACAGGGGATCATGGTCACCATTTTAGTTGAGGAGCTCGTGGTATATACTCCCTCATGGGACAGCATGTTATCCTTGTCCTTCTGGGTGGAGTGGGGATCTGGGGTGGGGGGATATACTCTCCACTGTTCATGAACAGAAGTCCCTAAAGTTTATGGTATTTTCAATGCATTCAGGCCCTGTGGGCTAGGATGTATGTGTTTTTCTGTGACCATGAGCCTTGGCCTTAGGGACAAGGTGCATTTGTTCACTGGATTAGACATTGTTGACTTTGTACTTTGGCCTTGGGCCCAAAGTACACGTGTATAGCCTTGTGATAATGTTTGATTTTTTATACCCTTTTTATTAAGAAAGAATGACGAAATCGACGAGGTCCAGTAAGCCAGAAACACATTCGTGGATTGATTCCTTTCCCTCGGGGGTAGTCCAATGATCCTGTCAAAAATGGCTTTGAACACCACGTATGATGACCATTTCTGTTGGTTCGCAGTGCAGCAGCTGATATTGCATTAGGCAATGGCTGGTTCTGTGTTTTTCTCAGACCTCAACTGCGGGCGATTGATGTACATGCTTTCGAAAAGGATGGACTCGTGTGCGCTGGCAGGATAGCTCCAGGCGTAAGCACATTCGTCTTTCAGCTGTCCGGTCGAGGTTCGAATCCCGATCCAAACCTTGGAAGGATGCAAAGCCGGAGGAGCTGTCTGCCAGCACGTCATTGGTGGATGTTGAAGATCGTACATTGTATTTCACGAAGAGTAGGTGAGTTCCACTACGACCGTACCTGCTACCTACAAAGGTCAGTCCTGGCTGGCTGGTCGGTGACAGACTTGGGCCAGAAACAGCCCCCAACCGACTCCACATAAAGGTAGGAATAATTGTTGCTGTTCATGAAAAAGAAGTCTCAAAAGGAGATGGCGCACATAATATTATCAAGTTTCCATGGATAATGATATCACGTCTCTTGTATTACAAAGGAAAACTCTGTACTTCATCTCCTGGCCTGTAGTGTATCACCATGAACGAAGCACGGAATGCGCATCCGCCTGGATTTCAAAAGCCTCAATATTTATTACTCAGAAGCAGAGATTAAGCAATGGAAAATGCGGTGGATATTATATTGGCTCGACTCGATTCCGCAGAGATATTACACGGTGATTTGGCTCCAACTCGGAGTCATCAGGGAAGTACTTCCACAGCGAAGGGTTTTCGGACCTGTTGGGTAAAGGAGGAGATTCTGAGTGAAAGGGAGGTGCCAGCGACGAATCGAGAACGCTTGGATCAAGCGGCACATTGAGAAAAAATAACTTAAATCATCATTGCATCATTTTCTCCCCAATATTATGATGCGGAACATGTGTTGCACGGGAAAACAAGGCTTGGAGCATCATTGCCAAACAAGGCAGTCTCATATTATCCACAAATAGTGCAGGAGAGTACGCCATATCAGCAGATCACAAAAGGTTCTCTCTGAACGGGGCATTGAAGGAGTTTTCCATTGTGGGTTTGGTGGATCTATCCAGACAAGTAACCCAGCAACGGATTAACTATGAACGATGTACCGCAAATCGAAGGATGACAAAACAAAATGTGGCTCCAAAGGCAGAACGTTGAGAAGAGCAGAGGGAAAAGAGAAACCCTTAAGTGAGGATTGGAGACGTTGGATTTGCAGATGGCAAAGACGTGAAATGGAACAGTAAAAAGGCACAGAGCCGTGTAGAGAGAACTCTATAGATGTTCTCAATTTTTTTTTTCTCCTTGGCTCATTCGAGAGGAATGTGATCGTGGAGCATCTTTTCCCTTGAGAGCGCGGTTGGGGCTGGGAGCCGCAGCAGATGATATTAATATCCCAGGCAGTTATTTTCATGGCATCCTTGGTGGGAAGTCACGTGACCGTGATTGCTCCCTGCAGAGCCAGGCCCCATCCTGCAGCTCTTTGTCCGGGTCCGGTAATCACCAGCGAAAGGAAAATAAAAGGAAATAGCAAGCCTTGCTGGGCCGGAACGGGCACCCCCCCTCCCCCCATCTGATTTAATAATGCGTGTCAGTTTTCAGAGTGCAAACACGCAAGTCTTTTATTGGAACGCCGGCTGTGGCACGTCTTCTGACTTCAGCATTAATCATGCGCTACAATCGGAAAACTTACATCTATATTTGTAACACAGGTAGAGAGGTGGTCAGAACGCAATGAACAATGTGTCGTCATCGAGAAGAAAGAATGAATGTAGAAATCAACAACTTTGGCATCTTTTATGAATTCTAAACTCTTAACAGTGACTTGAGTTAACAAAGCAGACATGTGTGTAGATATATATATATATATATATATATATATATATATATATATATATATATATATATATATATATATATATATATATATTGGAATTATTAAATTTCCTGGCTTGGACCACCATCATGATTATGACCTCATCACGACAGCGTCATGCATGACAACTCCAAAGGACATTCAGCAGTTCATGTGAGGGAAAGTCAAAATGTGTCACCAAGCAGATGAAAAGCGAAGCTACCGACCTGGTTTCACCCTTCTTACGCTTCATCAGGGCAACATATCGCTGTTCCATCCACTTGGTGATTTTTGAAGCCCTCTCAGTTGATATACGCGCACTTGATGCCCCACTGACTGTGACTGGCAGGCCAGATTGTATTTGCCAAAAGCCTAAAGGGCCTCAAAAGCAATGCATAGTTCTGTGCGCGCGTGTGTGTGTGTGTGTGTGTGTGTGTGTGTGTGTGTGTGTGTGTGTGTGTGTGTGTGTGTGTGTGTGTGTGTGTAAATATATGTATGTATGTAAGTATATATGTATATATTTATATATATATATATATATATATATATATATATATATATATATATATATATATATATATATATGTTTGTTACGGCTGTGGAAATTCGCAATACACCATAAAGGGTCCTTAGATCAGGTATGACGATAAGTAATTGTGTAGTTTGATTTCCTCACCGTTGTTTAAAGGGAATTTCCGTGTTCACCAGGCTGCAATCCTTTGAGATAGCCGTTTTTCTTTTCTCTATCATTATTTTGGACCAATCATACCCCAACAACTCAAAGACCACCACCTTCGCCTCTTTACTTCCACAACTCCATCCCGCAAACATCGCTTCACCGCCATTCTCAAATGACGCCCGCCAACAACCAAACTCCCACCACCTCCGCTTTTCTACCACACGTTGTGCCATGGGCTGTGAATGTGTTCCTTTCGCCTCAAAAATCGGATCAGGAATGCTTCACACGCCCTTTTCATCCATCCAATGACTGAGCATCGGGTAGTGTGGCCCCGCCTCCGAACCCCGCTGTGTTCCAGAAATTTACATAGACGCCCCTCCCCCGGGCTATATAAGCGCGAGCACAACGAAGAAAGATAGGTGCAGTACGTCGGCAGAAAGTCAAGAACCAAGTGGGAGCAGTGGAGTGGCAGCGGCGGAGTGTCGGCAGAAGAAGTCAAGTCTGCAGTGTCGGTGGGGCAGTCGAGTCGGGAGACGGAGCTCGAAGCCGATGGGAAAGGCAGACGGGGAGCGCCGGAGAGAGCTCGCTGACCACACCAGGGGCACGAAGCCAGGCACAGCTACGCTGACATTGCGGCTTTCCCGCCATCGTGCCACGAGGGCGTGGGTAAGACCCTTCGGTCTCGTGGACCTGGCCGCTCATCCAGGTTCCACGCGCATTAGGTCCACGGGTCCAGTCTGACTCCCTTGTCTATGAGGGGGTCTTTTCATGTGTTTTCTTTGAATGTATGTTGTGGCACCGTGTCTTGTAATGTAGAAACTGTTTAAGTGCATGTAAATAACCATTGCTTTATTCGGTTGTAACTCTTGCCTGTAAATTGCATTCTTACTGTTTGGCTGTGAATACGTGCTTGCCTTGTCTGAGTGTGGAATAAATGTACTTGTCGAACTGTTTCCCGTTTCGTTGCATCCTTTCCTTTGTTTGAAAGTTCCATCTTGAATCACGGAAGGAATTGGTAGAGGGGTGTAAGCACCCGGTAAATAATCACGTCCATCGGGGCCGGCGATAACACCGCTTGGTTATCACTGAAGCACAGAACGGACCGCTTAAGCGGTTCGTGTCCTAGGCCGGCCAGCGGCGAGGTACGATCGCCCGGTTAACTACCCGCGCAGGTACTTAGGAAGGTCGAGTTTGGCGAACAACCCTATCCTGCGCGGGTAGCCGATTGGCACGATTGTGGTGTGGTCGAAAGACCCACCCGTGACTGGCTCCTGGCGGTGGTTCCACGGAGGGTCACGACTGAATTGTCCGTTCCGGTGGGCGACGCGGTCACGATTTGAGTTACGTGGCGGAATGCACGCCGGGCGGGCCGAAATTCGTAACAATATATATATATATATATATATATATATATATATATATATATATATATATATATATATATATATATATATATATATATATATATATATAAATATATACATACATATTTATATATATATATATATATATATATATATATATATATATATACATACATATTTATATATATATATACATACATATTTATATATATATATATATATATATATATATATATATATACTTACATATAGTCCATATATCTTCTTATTATTCTTTCGGCTGCTCCCTTTAGGGGTCGCCACAGCGGATCATCCGGATGATCCGCATCGTGATTTGGCACATGTTTTACGCCGGATGCCCTTCCTGACGCAACCCTGGTCACCTCTTATGACACAGGGATATGGTACACCTATTTTAACCGGGGTATACACCGGCCCAGTACACTGGTACTCATTTCGCCTACCTCAGAAGGATGAAAGGCTGAGTCAACCCCCTGGTGTATTAATTCAGTGGCCCAACGGGGCTTGAACTCAGGACCTTTTGGATCCCAAGCCGCTGCCCTAACCACTGCACCAACACCAAGCTCACATACAGTCCATATATATATACTGTTGTGGTTACCAGATTCGCAAACCACCATTCAGGTCCCTTAGGTGAGGTATCTCGGTAAGTGCATGTGTAGTTAGGCCCAAACCCGTTGTCTAGTGGGAATACATGTCATTTATACGTGCTGCGACTCTTCAGGATAGCCGTTTTTCTTTTACTATCTTTATTTTGGACCAACCGCCATGATCACAACCACAACATCAACCACCGACCACAACCACCGCTTCACCACAACCGCCACGACCTTTACCGTCACAACTCGCCACCATCGCATCACCGTCATCTCGCGCCACTCATGGGCACCGATGCTGGACTCGTGTAGGGCGCACGTTGAACAGCGTGTACAAAATCACGGATTTTCTGCTTCAAAAACGGATCGAAAACGACACACGCCCACTTTTGCCGTCCAATCGGTGAGCGAGGGGCGACTGTGGCTCCCCAGTGGCGATCCGATATATGCAAATTTGTGGATCAAAAAGCCTTCACGCCCACTTTTTCTCGGGCCAATGGGGAGCGAGTTGAAAGGTCAAAGGAGGGGGGTCAAAGGCGAAGTTACGGGGGATAAAAGGACGGTGTTCGTCCAGTGAAAGGAGTCGTAAAAGTCGGAGCGAAAGAGTCAGCAGAACGGAGGCGAAGGAGGCGGAACGAGGCGAAGGAGTCGGAACAGAGAGTCAAGACTTCGCGGGCGGTGGAGCTGCTCGTCGTGTGCGGTGGAGTCGGAACGGAGGGGACGGGCTGTGGAGAGGCGGGGAGGGCGGACGAGGGGGGGCGCGCGTCGTGGAAGGAGCTGCGCGCCCGCGGGAGGCGGACAGCGCGGCCTGGCCGAGGTGGAGACGCTCGTCGCACACATAAAAGATCCTCTATACCCCGAGCATCAGCAACCCCCTCCTGTTTCCCCCCGCGCTGAGATAGTGCGACCAAGGGGGCCCCGTTCCCACCCCCTGCCAGGCACTGTCCACGAGGCCCGCGGGTTGCGGGGCCATCGCCGCTCCGCGTCTCATCACCAGACGGGTAGGCCCGACCAGGTCTCGGCCCCAGGCCTACCTCATTCTTGAGGGTATTTCTTTTCCTTGGTTTTGGGTATGTGTTGTCGGCGCCGTCTGTGAAGTAGAATTGTATAAGTGTTGCCGTGTGCTCGGTAGTCGGTATTAGCTCTGCACTGTGTTTTCACTTTTATGTTTGCTTTTTGTGTAAATGGAATTGTGTTTTCTTTTTTTTGTGTGCATTTGGTGGAATTGTATTTGTGTGCTTCCCGTGTGCCGAGAATAAATGTGCTTTATTGTTGAACTGTTCTCCCGCTTCGCTTCGTCTTTTCCTCCATTGAATCCTCATCTTGCTTCACGTAAAGGGTTGGTAGTGGGCTGAATACGCCCGATAATTAATCGAACCGTCAAGGTCGACGATAACACCGCTCGGTTATTCTGATAGTACGGAACGGGTCGCTTAAGTGGCCCGTGTCCGAAGTCGACCTGCGGCGAGGTGCGATCGCCCGGTCTACCCTCCGCGTGGGTACTTAGGTAGTTCGAATTTGGCGAGCAACCCTATCCCACGCGGGGGCTGATTGGCTCGATCGCGGTGAGACCGAAAGGTCCACCCGTGACTGGTTCCCGGCGTTAGTCCGAGAGGGTCACGACTGGATTGTCCGTCCGGTGGGCGACGTGCCGTGATTCGAGTTACGTGGCCGTCGCACGCCGGCGGGCGCGAAGACCGCAACACTGGTGTCAGGAGTGGGATACAAATCCATCGCCCTCCTCGCGGCACTGGTGTCGGAGAACAGGAAAACGGGCTCTCCTGTCTCCGGCTAAATTTACGGGAATCGGTCCAGGGGTGAGAGAAGCGACCCCCGATTCCCTCCAAATTACGAGCGAGCAAATTAACCCTTCACGAGAAGCAAGATGGCGTCTCAAGGCGAGCGGGAGCCGGGGGTATTAGGAAATGTATATGTGTAATAATGTAGAGTCCATGGTCCAGGATGGAATCCCCGAGCAGGAAATGTTGATTGTGCAGGAACACGGACTCGCCCAACTGAACCCAGGGCTCGAGGTGGTGCGGCAGCGGCCGCGGTGTATGACACCTCCCCCCCTCTCCACCAAGACCCTTCCCCAACCCTTGCCGAAACGGCTCAGCTGAGTGCATCCAACATGGCCCAGCTTACAGCCATGCTGGCGGCAATGAACGAAAAGATGGATGCGAATACACAAAAAATGGATGCAAACACAAATGAAATGAAAAACGAAAATGAAAGGCATGAACGAGAAGATGGATACAAATACAAATGAAATGAAAAACGAAATGAACAAGCAAATAAACGGAATGGAAGCAAACATGAAGGAAGAAATGAAAGAGCTACGGGGTGAGACGCAGAACATGGGCCGAAGCCTGCAGGCGGGCATGAAGGCCGTGAGCAGGGAACTTAAAATGGCGACTCCACGTGTCGGAACAAACGAGCTGGAAGGGGGTGCAACGGCTGACAGGCCCGCGGTGGAGGCGGGTGAAAAAATAATTCGTGGAACGTGTTGGGCGAGGGTCGTGACGATGACCGAAAGGGAAAAATTAAATGGGGAGACCAAAACGTGTGAGACGAGACACGAGGTGACGACAACAGAAATAATAGTTGAGACAAGGGAGGTAAAGGGTGAAGAGTTGGCAGAGACACGGGAGATGGGAACGATAGAGGGAAGACTACACGATGAAGACGGGGTAAGTGACGCGCACGCACACACGGAGGTAGTGGAGGACAATGGGGCTGAGCTCGCGGAGCGTGTTGGGACCCGGTGCGAGCAGCGGGATGGCCTCCTCCAGGAACGAGGGGAGGGAGTATCCCCCCGCGAGGCGAGTCACGACCAGGTGAGTTCGGCCGTGTTTTGCGAGGTTGAGGGGACGAGTGCTGTGGACGGGTGCACGGAGAGCTTGGGGGGTGTAGAGGCCCCGGAGACCCTTGTGGGGACACAAATCCCCAGTGTGGTTGTCCCTGTGTGTGTGGTGCAAGGCGTGAGTGCGTCCCCGTGTGTGGAAGCGACCCCGTGTGTGAGTGGTGTGGTGGCGATGGTGCTGGAGTGCGTGCTTCCCAGCACGCCGTGTTTGGATGAGGCACCGTGTGTGGATGAGGAACCGTAGGGAAGAGGCCGTGTGTGTGAGTGAAACGGCCAGTATGAGTGAGGTACCGCGGGTGAGTGCCCCCGCGTGTATGAGTGAGGCACGGTGTGTGTGATGAGGCACAGCGGTTGAGTGCCCTCGCGTGTGTGGTGAGGCACCGCGGGTGAGTGCCCCCGCGCGAGTGAATAGAGCACCACGTGTGAGTAGTATGCGGCTGTGTGAGTAGTGAGGCACGCGTGAGTGAACGGCCGTGTGCAAGGTCGCTGTGTGCCAGGGAGACCGTGTGTGTGAGAGAGCGGTATGTAAGGGAGATGTCGGTTGGCATGCGGGAGCACGCAGCCGCGTCTCCCCGTGTGAATGTGATGGAGTGGACTGTGTGCGCGTGACACGCAGGTGTGCGTGGGGTTGAATGGCGACGACGGCGACATGTAAGGAAAGAAAGCCGAGTAGCGGCTGTAGTTGTTTCGAGGACCGTGCCGGGTTCGCCCAGCAGTGAGCACGCGGTCTGTGCTGTGCAACGCACGAGACCACCACGTGCTCGCTTGCGAGAGTGAAGTCCCGGTCCGGAAACGCACGCGGTGGATTTGCCGATCCCGCGGACGGACAAAGTTAGGCAGGTAAACGGATTTGGACCGGACGGGTTCTCCACGCGATCGTGTGTGTTCAGCTCCAACGGGCAGGGCACATGTGTTCGCGTGGGGAACCCCTCGAGACGTGTGGCTTGTGTTTTTTTTTTATATGCGCACGGTGACGTCATGGCTGCACGTGTGGTTGGAATCCGGCAGGAGGGGTATCCCGGCCGATGGTACCGTCCAAGGAGGGACGAGGAACACGTGCAGCTGCATGACGTCACGGGCAGTTGCAAAGTGCAAAGAGCGCGAGTTGCCGCGCTGGCGCTGCGCATGTAAAGAAAAAAAAAAAAGAACAAGCCTCACTTTCGGGTGTACAGGATTCCTGGGCAAGGGGTGAAAGACCCCCTTACCTGGGCACAGGATGAAAACTAGTTAGGGGGAAGGGTTAGCTTAGTTAGACCGACTTCATGGGGCAGGGGTAAGTCCTCATGGAGTCCGTGGAATGGATTAGTTAGAGGGATTGTAGCCAGATTTAGGTTGGGAAATAAAATGAATTTTTTGAGTTAGGAGACAGAGACAGACTGGTGAGTGTGTAGAGTTGACGTAGTTTAGCTACGTAGGTTAAAAGGAACGTGCTGTAGTGTAAGGGACGACGTGGGAGCACGAGTTAGTTAGGGGATGTAGTTAGGAGGATGGCAGAGTTCAGCGGTGTGTGTGTTGAAGAGTTGGAGAGTTGTGAGGTGAGTACATGGTGAGTGAGTGAGGCCAGCGGGCCTGTGTGTGTGGAGTGAATGGGGAATGCATGGTGCGATGAGTGATTGGGGGGAGGAGTGACTCCCGCCCAAGGGACCCCGGGGTCAGTGTAGATTGAGTTAGCTGGGGTAGTCAAATTGAAATATGGAGGTCGTTTTGTTGTTGGTGGGAAAGTAGGCTCGAGACCCATTTGGAGGGGTGCAGGAGCCCTGTTGACGGGCTTGGGAGCGTGGCTGCGAAAGGTGAGTATCGCTGAGTGGGTACCCCGGGCACCAGGCTGGTCGGCCGCGGTAGGCTGCGGGGCCCATGGGGGGCCGGGATAGAGTAGTGGGCACGGGTGCGCCTGCTTGGTGCGGGGGCCCGGGGCGCCATTAGCCGCGTGGGCAGTGTAGTGGGCACGGGTGACCCTCGGAAAGGGACCCGGGAGGCCGGCCTGCCACGTGTGCGTTTCAGGGGAGGTGCCATGGGGGCACTCCCCGGTGTTAGGGAGCTGGTAGGCTCGGAGGCAGTGTAGTGCCCGGGGGTGCCATAGCGGGAGATTCGGGCAGAGGGTCGTGCCTGCCAAAGGGAGCCACGTGTCCCAGCCAGGAGACCGTGTGAGGGCACGGAGAGAAATTGGGGGGCGAGGCCCGAAATTGTAAGGACACCAACACAGGCGACGGGGATCTGGGTTGTTAGAACCAATAGTTTAAGCGAGAGGCGCTTGTTGAAAGCCCCGGGGTAGTTTAACAGTTAAATGGTTAGGTAGATTAGGAGATGTACCCTCCGCACCATCCATCCCCTCGCTCCGTTGTGGGCCGCTGGACCCACTTTGGGTTAGATCGCCGAACTCTGGGGAGGCCATTCTGAGGCTTCGTTGGGCCTCGACACAGGACGTTAGCTCTCCCTTATTCCCCTCCGGGAAGGGAACGTAGGGGTTGGGAGTAGGCTAGGTGACAGTATAGGTTAGCCGAACAAGGACGATAAAGGGGGTTAGGGGACGATTTATAGTGGGGGAGTAAAATAAAAACAACAAAAAATAAGTTGGGGCTAAATTGGGGTTTGACAAATTAAGGGAGTGGGTATGTACAGTGACAGGCAAAGGCGATAGGTTGGGAGGGAGACAGGTAGGTAGGTCCGAGCCCGCCTTCCAAGTGGCCAGCACCACCGCACTCCCTCCACCAACCTCCACTGAACGGCAAAGGCTGGCCAGCTTCATCTGCTGGCTGCGTTGCTGCGAGGCAGAGGCCGGCCAACTTCATCGGCAGCTGTTGTTTTGCTGCAAGGCCTGTGCCATCGGCTGGCCGTGTTTTGCTTCAAGGCCTGTGCCGGCCACTTCATCTGCAGCTGTGGTACTTCAAGGCCTGTGCCGGCCAGTTCATCTGCCAGCTGTGTTTGCCTGCAACGGTCTTCTTCTGCGGGCTGTGTTTGCCTGCAGCGGCCTTCTTCTGCGGGCTGTGTTTGCCTGCAGCAGCCTTCTTCTGCGGGCTGTGTTTGCCTGCTGCCTTTGCCATGCCATGCCCACTGCCCACGTTCACCAGCCCCGTTCAATTTTTGCTTTGCCCCCCCCCCCCTGTTCATTTCCATGTGCGCCAGGATCAAGGCAACAGTTTGCAAGCTGCGAGAACTGCCCTGTTGGCAGCTACAACACGGGCCTGCAGTGGCGGCCCGTGCACCGTGTTTGTGTTCACCCATCCATTCGTTGTGCTCATTGCGTGTGCCACTTGAGCTGGCACGGAGACTGCGTTGTGCAGCCCAAGCACCGTTGTGGTTCACTGAGTTCAGTTCAAAAGGGAAGGCCTTGGACTGCGTGTGAGCAGCCAGCCACGTTCCCTGTCACCTGCATTGTTTTGAGCCAGGGACTGCATGCGGGCAGCCTGGCTCCCTGCTAACTGCTTCCTTTTGCAGAGTTCAATGATCCTGGGCCATGGTTTAGTGTAAGATTTGTAAGTTAAGGTAAGATGTACTGTACATATGAGTGCGCCCCCGGCATGTTTGTCTTAGCGCCGGCAATTTTATTTAAGTCGTCCGTATGAGTGAGTTTGTTTAGATAGTTACGCAGCCCTCAGGTTATTTATTTTGGGGACACGAATACCATGAATGTCGCACTCAGGGATCCGTAGGTAAAGTGTACTAGGGGAAAACTACACATGATGGCACACGAAAATTTGACGACTCGGGACGAGTCTGTAAAAAAGGGAAGGGGGTAGTGTTGTGGTTACCAGATTCGCAAACCACCATTCAGGTCCCTTAGGTGAGGTATCTCGGTAAGTGCATGTGTAGTTAGGCCCAAACCCGTTGTCTAGTGGGAATACATGTCATTTATGCGTGCTGCGACTCTTCAGGATAGCCGTTTTCTTTTTATTTTCTTTAATTTGCACCAACCCGCCATGATCACAACCACAACATCAACCACCGACCACAACCACCGCTTCACCACAACCGCCACGACCTTTATCCACAACTCGCCACCATCGCATCACCGTCATCTCGCGCCACTCATGGGCACCGATGCTGGACTCGTGTAGGGCGCACGTTGAACAGCGTGTACAAAATCACGGATTTTCTGCTTCAAAAACGGATCGAAAACGACACACGCCCACTTTTTTGCCGTCCAATCGGTGAGCGAGGGGCGACTGGCTCGCCCCAGGGCGATCGATATATGCAAATTTGTGGATCAAAAAGCCTTCACGCCCACTTTTTCTCGGGCCAATGGGGAGCGAGTTGAAAGGTCAAAGGGAGGGGGTCAAAGGCGAAGTTACGGGGGATAAAAAGGACGGTGTCTGTCAGTGAAAGGAGTCGTAAAAGTCGGAGCGAAAGAGTCAGCAGAACGGGAAGGAAGGAGTCGGAACGAGGCGAAGGAGACGGAACAGAGAGGCAAGAGTTCGCGGGCGGTGGAGCTGCTCGTCGTGTGCGTTGGAGTCGGAACGGAGGGGACGAGCTGTGGAGAGGCGGCGAGTCGGACGAAGGGTGCTCGCGTCGTGCAAGGACCTGCGTGCCCAACGGAGGCCGGCCGCGCGCCCTGCCCGAGGTGGGAGACGCTCGTCGCACATAATAAAGATCCTCTATACCCCGAGCATCAGCAACCCCCTCCTGTTTCCCCCCCGCGCTGAGATAGTGCGACCAAGGGTGTCCCGTTCCCACCCCCTGCCAGGCACTGTCCACGAGGCCCGCGGCTTGCGTGCCATCCCCGCTCCGCGTCTCATCACCAGACGGGTAGGCCCGACCAGGTCTCGGCCCCAGGCCTACCTCATTCTTGAGGGTATTTCTTTTCCTTGGTTTTGGGTATGTGTTGTCGGCGCCGTCTGTGAAGTAGAATTGTATAAGTGTTGCCGTGTGCTCGGTAGTCGGTATTAGCTCTGCACTGTGTTTTCACTTTTATGTTTGCTTTTTGTGTAAATGGAATTGTTTTCTTTTTTTTGTGTGCATTTGGTGGAATTGTATTTGTGTGCTTCCCGTGTGCCGAGAATAAATGTGCTTTATTGTTGAACTGTTCTCCCGCTTCGCTTCGTCTTTTCCTCCATTGAATCCCCATCTTGCTTCACGTAAAGGGTTGGTAGTGGGCTGAATACGCCCGATAATTAATCGAACCGTCAAGGTCGACGATAACACCGCTCGGTTATTCTGATAGTACGGAACGGGTCGCTTAAGTGGCCCGTGTC
>NC_140967.1:7016289-7018789 GCF_056783735.1 Eptatretus burgeri | reverse complement strand
ACTTTTAACCCACCATTATGGGCATAAAATCTGATTCAAATAGTCTTTTAAAACATAACTTTCAGCATTTAAACGATAGAGTGACAATTTCAAAATGGTTAACCACAATTGTTATGTTCCGAAATGCAAATCTGACTCATGAAAATGTCGGAAATATGAGAAATATCTGTGGATGATAGGAGTTGGGTTTGTACCATTTCCTGTTAATACAATTAGCAAACGGTGGCCGTGGTTACAACACACATACCCCACACACACACACACACACACACACACACACACACACACACACACACACACACACACACACACACACACACACACACACACACACACACACACACACACACACACACACACACACACACACACACACACACACACACACACACACACACACACACGAACGGACGCTTCTCCATTCACTAACAGATGCAAAAATGGAGTATAATTTCTCTTGTGGCACCGGAACAAAACATAAAATATATATATTTATAATGAGAATCACAGCCCATACAACTCCAACCCCCCCCCCCCAACCTCATCCCAAACATGATATATTGTAAATATCATCATTTTTAAATTTACCCTGTGCATCGACAAGCCCCAGATATGACCTTGCCATCGGTGTTAAGAAGCACGAAAGTTTGGTTAGAACGCGCCCCTCGATGAACCTTCGGCCTTTCACGAGCCGTATCAGCGGTAGTATTTGCAGAACGGGCTGTAACATATCAACCTTTTGGATGAGTTTCTCGTTTCATTATACAATCCTTATCGGGGAGTCATAAAATATGTCCAGGCCACCCCGGTTTACTTCATCACTTGGGGTCTTTGAGCATGTGCAGCTGAGCAATCGGCTCGGAAATGCGACATTTCAAAAGTCCCGTATTAAAGGGAGCCGGCGCTGATTTACTAAAGGGAGATCATGTTTAACAAATTTATTGGAGATCTATGAAGCAGTTTCTGATTGTATGGATGAGGAAGTGCAGTGGATATAGTTTCTCTAGACTTTCAGAAGGCATGTGATAAGGTACCACGTTGAAGGCTATTCACTCAGGGTCGGGCTGGCTTGTTGAGTGGCTGGTCTAGTAGATAACTGGATTGGAAACGGGATTAGTGATCGGAAACATAGAGTCGCTGTGAATGGGGGGATGTCTTTCCGGGACTTGGAGGTAAGGTAGATTATTATATTTTTGTAGATGTTTGAAAATTTATTGATGAGACAAAGCTTGGAGGTAAGTTAGGCATCAGAGATGGGGGGTTTTGAGTTTCAGGAATGTTGAGATACTGTCATACATTAGGCAATGGACATGCACACGAAGTCGAACACAAGGCACAGGGGATGAGTAAGAACAATGAAAATATAAACTACATTATGCAAGCAATAGTCTTGAAGCGTATCACACAGGAGAAGGATCTGGGGGTGACAATGCAGCAGTTACGGTGGGGAGGGGGTATGCAAACATCACTGTGACAGGCAGTTCTAGATAAAGATAACAAGGTTTTTTTATTGTATTCACAGGGGGATAAATTAGAAATCAAAAAAGATAATGTTTCCATTGTATTGGAATTTATTGAGCTCTTAGATAGAATATTGTGTACACTTTTGGTCACGACATCTGATGAAGGACATAGCTACCTTAATGTGGGTTCAACACAGAGAAAATAGATAAATTCCAGGGCCGAGCAAGACTCAGTCAGCGATGAGGAATGGCTGAAGGAGACAGTACAGGTATCTGATAAACGAGGTGATTACGAGGGTATCTCATGGAGATGATAAAGAAAATGAAGTATGTAGCTAAAATAAACTGAGGAAGTTTTTCAACAGAATGGACATCGACTCGACCAGTGGCCTGACCCTGAGAGTAAGGAAGAAGACAGATAGGATGGGAGTAAGGTAGAGGTCTTTTGTTGAAAGAGTAGTTAACACATGGAATGGTCTGCTTGAAAAGGTAGCTGCAAAATAAGCAGTAGATGGGATGAAATTTGAGTTAATAGGTACCTGTGTGGGAATTTGGGGTGCAGTGTTACATGGACATGGGCATGAATGGGTAGCTAGTTGAAGTACAGATTCCTGATTGGATGCATGAATTAAGTACCATACTCCATGTTCTCCTTGTCTACTTGATGTGATTATGACGAGATTATCATTGTGACTTACTTTGGTGGGATTTTTTGATGAATAATACGTGCGTCATGCATTGTGACGCAAAGGATGAAATTCTTTAACATCATCACCAAATATTTACATTTTACTTAAGTGAGTACATGGAAGGGCGGGGGGGGGGGGAGAAAAAGACAGGAACCTGTACATAATTGTGTGTGGTTCGGTGCTTGAGTAAGTCAAGTCTCGTTGCACTCGCCTTTCCTTGTGTACGTTCAAACACCGTGCTTGTTCAGTCGGAATCTCAGATGCAATCCGCAACGTCGTGGTGACCTCTTCAGGAGTGACTCTGGCTTAGTACCATTCACGACCTGTCACGAATGACCCGATGCTCAG
>NC_140967.1:7003789-7011289 GCF_056783735.1 Eptatretus burgeri | reverse complement strand
GAGTGAGCCAGTCGAGTAACCTGTGTCAGTTTGGCAAGCTGTCCAGTAATTGTTCCCCCCCCCCCCCAGCCAGATCATCCAACCATCCACCAACTTGCCACTGGTGGAAGAGTGGCTCTCCTTGTGAATCTGCCCCCTCTCTTATGATCCCATTCGGGTGGAGGTGTTGTGTTCGACTGCCTCAAGGGGAACAAGGTGGGAAGCCGGAGAGTGGAGAAACATACTCCATAGAGCTTCTTAGGAAAGTCCTGCACACAATGAGTTTGGTCTATGTAAAGCACACGAGGATGAACAACATGTAGACCTCAAAGCATCCATGCAGAAGAATAAGGCTCCACCATTTTCCACGTTGTATATCATCATAGACCAAACAAGAGGCATGCAGTGGACAGAAATATCTTGCAAAGATTAATAACTGCTTATAGAGAGCAGGGTCCACCTTGACAAAATCTGGCAGCACAAGCTGATGCTAGTGCCACTGTAGCTAATCAAAAACCGATGGAAGCTTACACACTGCCGATAAATCACTGCTTGCCAAAGTGATAACCACCGATGTCTCTACCAATGCTGTACTAGCAGCTTTGGTGAGGGCCTTTAGGACAGCACACCTTACATGTTAGGAAATGGTTTGAGGAAACTTTTAAAATCCACAGCGGTCAGGCCAAAGCCTCAACTTAAACCAAGTTGAATCACTGGGGGCTTATCGAATGCCACCAGAGGGCTCGAGTCAACAGACTAGAATCCACTATTGAACCTGCACTTCCTTTAAAGGATGAATGGTGCAATATTGTGTCTGTTAACTAAAAAATATCTGGTACAACGTTTTAGTGACAGAGACATCCTACTGAAATTGAACCATCAGTTGTAAATTACTAACCCTGCAGAGTTCCTTACTTTCTTAGTTTTTGACAATAAATTATGGATTTAAAGCCTTTCAAAAATAAAATAATAAAGAAATAAATATATGTTTTGGCTTCACTCCTGGCACAATAATTTCAACAAGTCGTCAAAACTATGACGATGGGAGTTCAACATTAATTTTTTTTTTTTTTAATTGGCTCCTGGTTCAAAATTAAAAATCAAGATGTTCAAAACGAATACGAACCAAACTTGTGTCGGTCAAGTCAACAGTCAAACGGCAGCTGAGGCAGCAGACGACATCATTTCTGTCCCTTTGTAGATATTCCCATCGGACGTTATTGAAACTCTGGAGAGTTTTTAAAAAGAATGGGGGAAATCATGAGATCCAACAAAAATTCTCGCAGTTTGAACCGAATCAAGTAATCGGAAACTTAGATCGATGTAGGTGTTGGAAGAATGCAAGTTATGCGTGATAAACAGACAAGTAGTCGACATTTCCTAAGTGAAGAAATATTCTGCAGCCATATTTTAGCTCGCCTGTTCGAAGAACATAGAGCTATAGCGATACCCCCGGCGTGAGCGTGAGCGTGAGCGTGAAAATGTTAATTTTTTTGTATTACGGAAAAACTCCTCGACGGATTTCGACGACACTTGGTGGGGGGGGGGTAGGTATGGTCCAAAGATCATGCCATTAGATTTTGGACTTGGTACCCCCCCCCAAAAAAAATTGTTAGAGAAATTTTTTTTTGCATCTCTACATGTTTTAAGTCATTTCCAACCCCCCTCCCCCCCACCAAAAAAAATTGTTGGAGAAAAAAAAAATTTTGCAACTTTTTTTTCGACAAAATTTCGATTTCTTTTTTTTTTTTGCATTTCTACATGTTTTAAGTGATTTCCAACCCCCCCAAAAAATTGTTAGAGAAAAAATTTTTTTTTTTGCATTTCTAAAAGTTTTAAGTGATTTCCAACCCCCCCCCCCAAAAAAATAGTTGGAGAAAAAAAATTTTTTGCAACTTTTTTTTCATCAAAGTTTCGATTTTTTTTTTTTGCATTTCTAGATGTTTTAAGTGATTAGGATTTCGACGAAACTTGGTGGGGGGGTCGGTATGGTCCAAGGATCATGCCATTAGATTTTGGACTTGGTACCCTCCCCCCAAAAAAAATTGTTAGAGAATTTTTTTTTTGCATTTCTACATGTTTTAAGTGATTTCCAACCCCCCCCCCAAAAAAATTGTTGGAGAAAAAAATTTTTGCAACTTTTTTTTCGACAAAATTTCGATTTTTTTTTTGCATTTCTGCATGTTTTAAGTGATTTACAACCCCCCCCCCCAAAAAAAAATTGTTAGAGAATTTTTTTTTTGCAATTCCACATGTTTTAAGTGATTTCCAACCCCCCAAAAAAAAATTGTTAGAGAAAAAAAAATTTTGCAACTTTTTTTTCAACAAAATTTCGGTTTTTTTTTTGCATTTCTTCACGTTTTAAGTGATTACGATTTCGATGAAACTTGGTGGGGGGTTAGTTATGGTCCAAGGATCATGCCATTAGATTTTGGACTTGGTCCCCCCCCAAAAAAAAATTGTTGGAGAATTTTTTTTTGCATCTCTACATGTTTTAAGTGATTTCCAACCCCCCCACCAAAAAAAATTGTTAGAGAAAAAAAATTTTTGCAATTTTTTTTTTGACAAAATTTCGATTTCTTTTTTTTTGCATTTCTACATGTTTTAAGTGATTTCCAACCCCCCAAAAAAATTGTTGGAGAAAAAAATATTTTCTTTGCATTTCTAAAAGTTTTAAGTGATTTCCAACCCCCCCAAAAAATAGTTAGAGAAAAAAAAATTTTTTGCAACTTTTTTTTCATCAAAGTTTCGAATTTTTTTTTGCATTTCTACATGTTTTAAGTGATTAGGATTTCGACGAAACTTGGTGGGGGGGTTAGGTATGGTCCAAGGATCATGCCATTCGATTTTGGACTTGGTCCCCCCCCCCAAAAAAAAATGTTAGAAAAAAAAATGATTTTTTTTTGCATTTCTACATGTTTTAAGTGATTTCCAACCCCCCCCCAAAAAAAAATTGTTAGAGAATTATAAAAAAATATTAATTATTAGACGTCTTTTAAAAAACGATAAATGTATAAACAGGCGAGCATTGGGTGGCTTTGACACCAACTCTGGTTAATCTACCCGTGGAATGAATAGAATTGATGGGATAGCACGACTCTTCACTACCTCTTTAACAGCCCAAGTTATTCCTACCTTGACGTGTCGGGCAGAGAATGGTTTTGGCTGACAAACTAGACGGCCAGGTTGGATGTTCCACTGAAGGTCGGAAGCATTTGCAATTTGTTCAGGGTGCTCTTCAATAACTCTTCTCTCACCTCCACTTCACGAAAGACACCCTGCGATATTAACTTCCATCACCCAATGTTAGCAGACTGGACACCCAGCTTAAGGTCCATCCAAAGGACGGCACACTTCGTGATGGAATGCCTTCCATGCAAAGCACCAAATCCATCAATTCACGTCGAGTCGAGAAGATCAAATCGAGACAAGACGACTCAAAAGTAAGTATGCTCCCTCTGCACCATCCTGTCATATGGCACAAAAGTCGAGCACTTGCATTTCGATTGTTCACGGATACATTCCTGGCTTAATGTGTAAAATTATAAAAAATATATATTTTTAAAAAACCTGTGGTGCAGGTACTTCAAAGGTAAACCGTTTGTGGAGTACACCATATTTTGGAGGGAGACCTAAAACCAGTTCTGTCATCTGCTAGCATTGGCTTTTGAAAGATAAACACCTTTAGTGCTGTTTTAAAGATTAGGCCACTGTGTGTCCATAGTTTCAACAAATTTAAACATATTGTCCTCTCCTACAGGGACATCGCATGGGTAGTATGACTGCCACCAATTTGATGCAACCAGCAGAACTGAATTCTTGATTCAATGACAATCTTTCTCGGTTCATACAGTATGGATAAGCAACAAAGTGCCTCTCACACACCACCTAGAGGTGGACCGCTGCAGCTTCGCAGGTCATGCTGTTTCCTTTCTCAGGGTCAAGGTATTCCCATACTCTTCACAGAGCATTCACGTGCTCACAAGTCGGAGAGCGAAGAACCAACCATTAGTGGATCACTACTCGATTGCAAGGTGTTATCGGTTAGGGCAGTAATTTGGAATTTGGTAAAAGTGCTGACACACAATGGCCTACACTTGTGGAAAACATGGGATATTTCACGTCCATCTGCACATGCTAAGTAGACACGACACCCAACCTGATGTCTTAGCCGAAGGACGGGACACTCATCATGCTTGACGACATTTAGTTGTCATGTCGGGAATATAGCCCACATGAGACAGCTCAAAGGCAAATACGCAGTCTCTGCGTTGTCCTGCCACCCCTGCTTTCCTTCATAACATTCTTAAATTGTGAAGGCGGTTATCTTCCTGCCACCTTCAGTCGAACGTCAGGCATACCTGCCCAGATGGCTGGTGAAATATTTGGGCCAAAATCTTTCTCTGGCTAAAAAAAGAAGTTGGGAATAATTCTGGAGTTGTCTTACTTAACAAAGCATTTATTTTCTGAATGGAAAAATATTTTGCAGTCATCTTTAACGTGATCGCATCAACACGCTCGCAAGAGCAACGAGAACAGCACTCAGTAGAGCGCATCAGTCCACCAGGCTGAACAGTTTATGTTTTGTATCCCACTGATAGGCCGGATTTGAATCTGGACCTGAACCGGAAAATAACTGTGGCTTGTTCTCATCCCCGACCAAACTCCTCCACCAAGTTTTGTTATAATCCGTCCACAACCTTTTGAAATATGTGATATCGCGTTTTTGGTCATAGATCTCTCAATGGTGAAGAATCACTAAAACATTCTCACATCCAGATGAGGATCATTAGTAAAATCGAACCGATTGGTCCTTGTCACACACCCAACTTGTACCCAAGTTTCGTCCGAATCCGCCCAAAACTTTTTGAGATATCCAGCTCACCGACAGACAGACTGGCAAATTAACAAACATGAAAGATGGCGCGTATAGCCCAATAGTTGTGAAATCCATAAAACAAATTTGACCTTTCAGATGAAAATTGAGGATTTTAGAAATCTGACAAAGTTGTTGACCTTTGGCCTATGTTGACCATTTGACCTTTTGACCTCAAAAACCATAAGCTTCTTGCTTATTATGACCTCTACCATGTGGTTGAGTTTCGTGAAGATCTGTTTAAAATTGTGACCTGCAGGTGATTGACATACATACAAACAGACAGACAGACAGACAGACAGACAGACAGACAGAATAACGCACTGAACCAACCAACACACTTGAAAAATCTTCAATTTTTGCTGGTAACAAACAAACAGTGTCGAAAACATAATCTCCGTCCACCTTCGGTGGTGGAGGTAAAAATGTGATTCTCCAGTAATCCTTAACTCATTCACCATTTTGACACGGAGTGATTTCAATGTTTTGCTTTGCTTTTTCATATGAGCACTTCAATCATGAATCTGACGACACAGGAACAATTCCCATACACCACATTAATGTGTCCATTCTGTCCTAATTGCCTTGTAATTCAAGTAAAACGACCAAATTGTCTCATTATGTAGTTGTCCAACAGGTGATGCATGTAAGGCTCCTCAATGATAATTAGAAACACCAAAGCATGGAATGACTTTCTATAGTTTCTCATTTCCCTTCAAAATAAGTTTTACATCACCAAAATCGTTTCTATCCATATAAATAAATAAATATGTGTATATATATATATATATATATATATATATATATATATATATATATATATATATATAAATAAATATGTGTATATATTATATATATATATATATATATATATATATGTATGTATATATGTATGTATATATATATATATATATATATATATATATATATATATATATATATATATATATATATATATATATATATATATATATATATATACACATACAACTGTGTATACTGAGTACCAGTATACTGGGCCGGTGTATACCCCGGTTAAAATAGGTGTACCATATCCCTGTGTCGTAAGAGGCGACCAGGGTTGCGTCAGGAAGGGCATCCGGCGTAAAACGTGCCAAATCACGATGCGGATCATACGGATGATCCGCTGTGGCGACCCCTAACGGGAGCAGCCGAAAGAAGAAGAAGAAGATGTATATATATATATATATATATGTATATATATATATATGTATATATATATATATATATATATATATATATATATATATATATATATATATATATATATATATATATATATATATATATATATATATATATATATATATATATATATATATATATATATATATATATATATATATATATGAGTACGTAAATATACATATATACATACATACTGACACACAGGGTGTTTCAAAAAGATTGATACAAATTTGACTTCCTGCCATTTCTTTGTTTTTTGACCGAAACCGTTTTCCTTTTCATGGTTTGGTGATGTTATCGTGGTTTTTGTTCCCTGGGCTTTCTAGCTCAGCAGCTCAACTATGCCATTGACAGTAAAGCAGAAGCCAAAAGTGGTGGCTCTGTGGTATGAGACTGAATATATATATATATATATATATATATATATATATATATATATATATATATATATATATATAGATATATGTGTGTGTGTGTGTGGTATGAGACACAAAACTTTTTGCCACGTGGCTCCAGAATCTCTTGACTGGTGTTTTTGCATACCTCAAACAGGACTCAACATGAGCTTTTTTGAGTCATGGCTTCCTTCTTGCCACCATACCATACAGGCCAGACTTGTGGAGTGATTGGGATTTGTTGTCACATGCACACAGTGACCACTCTATGCCATAAAGGGATGCTACTCTTTCATAGTTGCCATTGGCCTCTTGATGGCCTCCCTGATCAGTCTCCTGCTTGTTTGGTCATCCAGTTTAGAGGGATGGCCTGATCGAGGTAGGGTCTTGGTGGTAACATACGCCTTCCGCTTCTTAATGATAGTCTTTACTGTGCTTCAATAAATATTCAAGTTATTTAAATGTGTTTATTCCTATCCCCTGATCTGTGCCTTTCCACAACTTTATCCCAGAGGTCTTTTGAAAGCTCCTTGTTATTCATGGTTGAGTATTTGCTGTGAAATGCACCACCCAGTAGAGGAAACCTACAGGAACAGCTGATTTTATTCTGAAATAATCAGAATCACTACAATTTCACACAGGTGGGGGCCAATTAACTTGGTGTGTGATTTTTAATGTGATTGGTTACACCTGAGCTAATTCAGAATTGCTATTATTAGGGGGGGGGTGGACACTTGTCCAACCATGATATTCTCGTTTTGTAGTTTTTAATTAATTTTCTGAAATCTGTGGAATTTGTTTTTCACTTGGAAGTTGTGGGTTATGATGTTTAAGTAAAGGTGGAAAATGTCTTATTTAATGTAATTTAATTCCAGGCTATAAGACAACAAAAGGTGAAAATTTTGAAAGGGGGTGTAGACTTTCTATACACACTGCAGAGAAAGAGACATAGACAGAGACAGAGACAGAGAGAGACAGGTTTGGGAGATGTGAGAGCTGATTGATTATTCCTACCAATTATGGGTAAGAGATGTGGTTCGG
>NC_140967.1:6996289-6998789 GCF_056783735.1 Eptatretus burgeri | reverse complement strand
TGGGTAAGTTTTGTATACGTTAAGAGCATGCTGGCATACGTCGTAGTACGCCGAGCTGTTAGACAAATTTTCCATGCTTGAATTTTTTTGACGTATGCAAGCGTATGACACACGTTCCGCATACGCAGGCCATAAGTTGTAGGCACGTTACGTGATCGTTGACACACGTCACTTGTAAGTTACTCATAAGTTGAAACACGTCGAGGTAATGTTTAGCGTCAGTGTTCCAGACTCCCTGGTTTTTTTTTTCGTCTTCTGTATGATCGTGATGTTGACACTTCGATTTCTAGTGTGGTTATAATATAATATAATTAATAGGCTGCCGCTCAATGATTTAAATCACCACCGCACTAGAAATCGAAGTGTCAACATCACCGTCATACTGAAGAAAGGAAAAAAAAACAACCAGGGAGTCTGGAACACTGATGCTAACCATTACCTTAACGTGTTTCGACTTATGAGTAACTTACAAGTGACGTGTGTCAACGATCACGTAACGTGCCTACAACTTATGGCCAGCGTATGCAGAACGTGTGCGTCATATGCTGGTATACGTCGAAAAATTTTCAACATGCTGAAAATTTGTCGACGTACTGGGTGTACTACGATGTATGCCAGCGTGCTTCGGCATGCTCTTAACGTATACAAAACTTACCCATAACGTATTTGACGTGTGCCAGTGTGCTTCACATACTCTTAACGTATACAAAACTTACCCATAACGTATTCGACGTGTGCCAGCAGATTCGGCAAATTTTTCATACGTCGGCATACGCTGGCTAAAATGTCAAGGTGTGACAGCGGCTTGACACTTCGATGTCTAGTGCAGTTATGATTTGAATCGTCGAGCCACAGCCTATTAATAGCCTACGCCACGTGATCGTCAGGGATACGCTGTCGCGCTATGCATAAGTTAGACTATCGTTGGGCATAGGTTGTGAACGCCGACAATGCGCTCAGCATTCGTTGATATAAGTTAACTATATGTTTTCGAAACGTTCTGTGTACGTTACTAATATGTTATGCATACGTCCAACTCGTTATGAATACGTCCAAAACTGGAAAAAAAAACATCGATCGTTCAACGTACGCCAGTGTCTTACATACATTTTGATACCTTGCCATACGCTGGCTAAAACGTCAAGGTGTGACAGGGCCTTTACTAATATGAACCCTGAGCTACAAAGAAGCCTGATGTTGGCTTCGTGGTTCAGTTGGCTGGCTTGGGATGTTAGGGTCTGAGTTTGAGCCCCGTTTGCCACTGAATGAACACCAGGTGGGGTTGACTCAGCCTGTCATCCTTCTGAGGTTGGCGAAATGAGTACCAGTGTACCGGTTTAGGGGTACAGCATCAGCGGCATCGTCGCAACCCAACAAAGTAATAGCTACCTGGCAGCCAAGCTGCCATACACAATAATAATAATAATAATAATAATAATAAGCTACAAATCTTCATATATATATATATATATATATATATATATATATATATATATATATATATGTATACATGTGAGAAACTTTGTCATGTCAGGGCAACAAGAAAGCAATTCCAATGGGTGATCAATTCTACATTAGAAAGTAATGCCAGCACACCAAGTGATAAAACAGTGGTCTTGAACCTCATGCTCAAAACTTTTTCCTTTTTCTTAAAAAAAAAAAAGAAGGGTTTCTAGGAAGATGATAAATAAAACAAAATTGTGTTCGACTTCAAAGAACTTGCTAATAAGTGGTCACTGACAATAAGTGAAATTTGACCAAATACTCCTGCTGGATTAAATGGCTGCAGGTGGACCTCGGTATTAACCTTAATCTGGAAAGGATACAAAAGCTACAGCACCATATGCTGGACCCAAACATAATCTACAGCTTGCCTTCCTGGGAGCAATTAACCTTTTCCCCTAGCGAGCACTGCACATACCGTGCTCTGCTTCAAAAACCGCGAGCTAATAAGGGAACATCTTGGTGGAACAAAGTAATATTTGGTTCCCTTAAACTTTATTCCGAAACCTGCTCTCAGCTGCAATCTTGCCGAAGCTTGTCAGATGTGGGTCATGTCCAACTCACGAGGGACAGTGATGGTTGGCATTTCTGTCTTCAAAGATTACTCGAAACTTCCTCCAAATGCCGAGGGAAGTTTTGGTTCTGCTTTTACCTCTTGGCCTACAGAGAAAACAGCTAATTAGAAACCCTGGCAGATAGCGATGATTAAAGCAGACCTGCATTCCAAACATTACAATTTCAAATCCTTTTATGGCGTGTTTCTCAACTATAGCATACCTTTACCTGCACCTTGGTAGTGAAAGTTGAAATTCCCCCAAAATCACAATAACATATCCACAGGTCATCGAGATCATTTGAAGGTCTTTCAGTCGTAAAACACCCGCTGCCCAAGACAAGAACGAATTCACCTGCAAGTGTTTTAAGCCTCTGGTGACCTGTTTATTTTTACTGCTTTTATTTGCCAGTGACTGGACGACCTTGGAGCATGGAGTCCTTT
>NC_140967.1:6901289-6991289 GCF_056783735.1 Eptatretus burgeri | reverse complement strand
CTTTCATGTGCGTTTTTGCAAACTCCTGGTGTGCTGTTGTGTGCCTTTTTCTCAGGAGTATCTTCTGTCTGGCCACTCTCCCATAAAGCCTAGATTTGTGAAGTCCTGCAGAGACTGTTGTCCCTCCGGCAGGTTCTCCCATCTCAGCCAAGGAACTCTGTAGTTCTGTCAGAGTGGTCATTTTGTTCCTGGTCACCTCCCTGACCAAGGACTTTCTTGCACAGTTGCTCAGTTTGGTCGAGGAAGAGTCTGGGTCGTTCGATATTCTTTCCATTTCCTAGTGATGAAACTCACCATCTTGGGAACTTTTAACACTCCAGAAATTGTTTTATACCCTTCTCTAGATCTATGCCTCCTCAAAATTCCATCTTCGAGTTCGACAAACAGTTCCTTGGAATTCATGGTCGAGTTACTGCTTTGACATGCACTGTCAACTGTGGGACCTGATACAGAAAGGTGCGTTTCTTTCTAAATCGTATCCAATCAATTGAATTGGCCACAAGTGGACGCCAATCAAGTTGTCCAGACATCTCTCCGATGATCAAAGGAAATTGGATGCACCTGAGCTCAATTTGGTGTCATAGCAATGGGGTTGAATACTTATTGACTCAAGACATTTCAGCTTTTCATTTATAATTAATTTATAACTTAAAAAATAAATAAATAATAATTCCACTTTGACATTATGTGGTATGATGTGTAGATAAGTCACAAAAAAATCTCCATATAATCCATTTTAAATTCAGGCTGTAAAACCAGAAAATTTGACAAAAGTCAAGGAGTGTGAATACTTTCTGAAGGCACTGTATGCATTCCCATTCGGAATCTCAGATAATTGATTTTCACTTAAAATGCACAAAAAAACGATCATTGCAAAATGTTTTTCTTTTTTTTTCCTTCTGAAAAATGGCATTTTCTGAAACACAATATTATTTTCTCTTCTCATACATTGTGCAGCATGTTTGGGAGACCGGTCAAAGTGGTCACGTCATTCAAGGTCACGCCGAGATGAAGCATGAAGGAAAGTGGGACTGGGGAAGTGATCCAGGTGGTGGTGGAAGCCGTGGAGGGAGTGGGTCAATGCACAGAATGTCCCGAGCAATACCCATTTAATAAAGACAAGTAAAAATAACTTCTAAAAACGAATGCATTTAAGTAACAAATAATGTAATTTCAACTGCTCTACAACTGATGGCGTACTGCTCTCCCCTCTGGGCTGGTGCTCCTGCCTCTCACGTTTCTTGGCTTCACGCTGTGGAAACCAAGGCATTTAGGATAATTGGTATCTCCCGCGATGAGGCTGAGTCTTTGGGTCTCTTACTCTCACCACAGGCCGGTCGGTGGTCTTTCTGTCTTCTACCGTCTCTTCTCCGGCCTCGGCCCCCACCCCCGGCTCTGTCTGTGATATGTCCACAACATTTTGAGATATCGTGCTATGTAATTGGTTTTGCCCTGTCTCTCAATGGTGAAGAATAACTTAAAAAAAAACTGATTGGATCCGGATCCCGATCCTGATCTTCAAAAAAAACCCATCAGTTCGTCCTCGTCACACACCCGATCTGTCCACCAAATTTCATCTGAATCTGTCAACAACGTTTTGAGATATCCTGCACACATAGAAACAAACAGACAAGAAAGATGTCATACATAGCACAATACTCATGAAATACATAAAACAAATTTGACCTTAAAAACAATCGGTGGTTGAATTCAATGACCAAATATGCAAATGGTCTTCAAAATTTCAAGTCAATTGGATGAAATTTGACAATTTTTAGAAACTTGGCCTTAGTTGACCTCAAAAATAATTGGTGGTTGAATTCAGTTACCTGAAATATAAACCCTCTTCAAATATCGTCATTTGGATAAAAATTGACGATTTTAGAAGTTTGACAAAGTTGTTGACCTTTGGCCAATGTTGACCTTTTGACCTCAAAAGCAATAGGATTCTTGCTGCTTATGACAAACTCTTCCAGGTGGTGAAGTTTTATGAAAATCGGTTTAAAATTGTGACCTGTCGGCAATTGACGTACAAGCAGACAGACAAAATAACGCACACGACCAAGCAATATACTTTTAAAATCTTCGATTTTCGGAAGTAACAATCAAACAAACAAACGGACAGACAGACAGACAGACAGGGGTGAAAACATAACCTCCTTCCACCCTCGGTGACAGATGTAATAATGATCGTCGACTTTTTAATCTACAGGATTGCATTTGGATTGAAATATACATTTGTATATGTTAAATACTCCCACTATGAAGTCGGCACACAAGATTTATTGCTCTCACATCACAGGCAGGTCGGTGACCTCTCAGTTTTTCCATCTCTCCTCTGGTTTAGTTCTCAGCCCTCCGATCCCCCCTAAGCTCCTCCAGGATGTACACAGTTTTCCAATCACACACTCCTGGTTAAACTCCCCAAATCCAGGCTAACTACACACCTTACCTCTTTTTTTTTTCCTCACTATTTAATTATGTGGAACTACCTTCACGAGGCTGTCCTATCATACTCTCTAGGTCTTCAAAAGCAGGTGGTACATCACCATCTCATGTCCTTGCCCACCTATATCCACATTCTTTATTACCCACATTTAACTTTCCCTACGGCCACCTTGCTCTTTCATGAACCTCCATCTTATAGAGAAGAAAAAAAAATACGTAATTCTGTCTTTAAAAACGTTTTTTGTCAAACACGGACAATAAAAAACATACGTTCATCGAAAACGACGTTGATTGTATCACCATGTTTTATGGCCATGAGCAATAAGGTGATCAACGAAGGCGACCACGATGGTATTGCACAGTACTACATCGCATTGACCTCTCTATCAGGTTCCTCCATTTTCTATTTTCCCATTCTATGTATTATTTTCCATTTGAATATTCCGTTTTTCCATTTCCGAACTCAGCTGATTTCCCGGTGGGACTTTTCCTGGACATCTGGCTTTCAGCTCTGTTGGATCACTTTGGGGAAACTCTCTTGCTAAATATCCTTAAATGGGTGAAATTGATTGCACAAATAAATAGCCGTTTTCCTTATAACACAGCAACAAAGGCAATTGCACATCTTGGTGTGAATGTAATCACCCGCTTTCATCGAGATTTCGCACACACGTGTTCTCTGTCTTTCTCGCTCTGGTCGCTGTCCGAGTGCACTCAGGCCCGAGGAACGCCTGGAAGTAATTTGTTTTTACGATTTGTAATTGTGAGCTGCGTCCAATTATTATTTTTTTTAAACCTTATGGAGAACATTTGGAGATTGCTGGTTATCAGAGCGTCCTAAGGAAGTAAGAGTGATGTGGGAATGATTTTGAGGCAGTCACCCTGTAAGACACAAATCTGCGTAAGGGTAAGGGTACATAGGTGAGTGAACTGAGAGGGGAATCAAGGGGAAGAAATTGATTGGGTTGGGGTGTATATTCAGGTTCAGGTTTTCATTGTCTAGGTGATATTAAACATAAATAGTGGAGCATGGGAAATAACTCAGCGGTATGATGGTTAAGAATGTCCGCTAATTTGGGTGGTCGGCGGTTCAATTCCGACCTCAGCCGAGTTATATAATGATACGTGCCGTTTCATCACTTGGCGCTCAGAATTTAAAAAGGATAGTGCACGGATAAACCTCGTGGGTTGACATCCATGAGGAAGCAGAAATTGCTTCTCAAGTGCGCAGAGAAAAGCATCAAAAAGATGGCGTCGCCGGTACCCATAGTGCCCTGGAAGTTAGGTCACTTCCCCCAAGCTCGGCAGCTGTGTTTGTCTCGTCAAGTCCGGTGTTTTCTCATGTTTTTGTCTGCAAGTGCTTGCGTGATTTGTGTTGCAGCTCCTCCATGATCCACCCAGTAAATAAATAATCTTATTTCAAGGAAAGCACAAATTAAACAGTAGAAAAACATCCAACTACCTTTGAGGAATATATTTTGTGCGTGCTGACACAAAAAAAGGAAAACATTTTATTGAAGCATTTAATTCTCAGTGTACAAAATGCACTCGGACAAAATGCTTCAAAAACCATTTTATTGTACAAAAACAAAAAACACTGTACATGTCTAAATAAAAGCTGATGCTTGCTTTCATGTGAAGAATGAGGTGCTGGTTGGAGTGACATTGTGAAAGTTTTAGCACGAGTATATGATACGATATGTGGTTTGTGATCAAATGTTAGCTGCATCACCAGTATGTTGATATTTATCATCTGGTGGATTACATTTTGCGCGGGGGTGACGAGCACTATCCATAAGGAGAAAATGAGTGACTGTGAGGAGGGACGAGCCGAAGCGCTGAGTTGTGGAACCTCAACCGAGGTCACTGGAGGTACGCCATGACGCGACCAAAAAGTCCCCCATTTCTTTCTCTTTCACACTCTATATTCTCTATCCAACCTATCTGTGTTTTTATTCTGGAGTCTGTATCATGTATTGAATTTATGTCCAGTCATCCTTCTGAGTTGTGCGGGGCAGAAACGTTCGTGTAGTGGTCATGATGAATGTGTTTGAATTGCTTGCGATGCCCTTTATTTGAATTCTCCCACCATTTCCCCATTTGAATTTTTGCCAACCGCCATTCCTCCAAACATTTCCTGCTCTTTCGCTTCTTTCCTGTGTGTGTAATAAGTTTATGAAAGTGTTGATACGTATCTTGACTTATCCTGTTCGGGTTTGATCTGAGGTAACGCTCCCGGGGTGATTTGTCTGAGTTCAAAATTATAGTGGAAGCCCACATAATGCGACACGAGGTGTTGGTTTGCTCGGCCAATTAATTATCCACCGCGTAGTCACTGGCATGGTTCCCCATCCACTTTGTTCATTTCACCGGTTCGGTAAACCAACATTGGGTACAAAGATCCGACAAGGGGTGAGGGTCGCAGATGGTGTCCATGGTCTCTTGAACACACGCCATCCTCTTGGAGTTTTCCAGAAGGGAAATCCATATCCACCAATACATATATTTTTTTCCACATCCATATCCATCAAAATAATACTGTAGAAGGATATGTATATATGTATATATGTATATATGTATATATGTATATATGTATATATGTATATACTGTATATATATATATATATATATATATATATATATATATATATATATATATATATATATATATATATATATATTCCTCATGGCTGTAAGGGTGAGCATCAGCAGCAGATTACATCCCACATGGTAAAAAAACGCATCATCCGTAAAGAACAACAGCTTGTCTGCCATTTAGATGATCGTTCCCATTAATGCAAACCAAATATATCTAGTGCCCTGCAAAAGTATTTACCCCCACCCCTCCCCCTCCAAAGTTTTCACATTTTGATCCCACCTGAGCTTATTTCATGATGCTTTCAAATCAAACTTTAACAAGCTACTCCAAAGTGATAAAGCTAAAAAAAAACTACAGATAGAATGTTAATAAATGAGATGAACAGAGAAAATCAGATGATTCTCAGTCACATAAGTATTTAAAACCCTTTGCCTAATTAAGCCTAAATCACTTCAGGAGCAAATTATTTGTTTGAAAGGTTACAAAATAAGTATAATAGGTTTCCCCTGTATGTAATCAGAGGTTTAACTTAAAAATTAAGCTCAATCAACTATCTAACGAGTTTTAAGGTGCAACTCGGTTGGTCAACCGACAAGGCAAACATGAAGACCAAGGAATTTTCCAAAGAAGTCAGACTTAAAGTGGCGGAGGAGAAGATTTCAGCCACTCATTATCCCTTTGAGTACGGAGAAATCCATCATTAAGAAGTGGAAGACATATTATACCACTCAGACTCTACCCTGATCAGATCATCCATCCAAACGCTGCATCCGCACAAGCAAGAAACTGGTTCAGGATGTCACTGAAAATCCACCAATGACTTTGAGAGATCTTCAAGGCTCTATGTCCGATATGGGAGTCAGTGTTCATCAACCAACAATATCCCGTTCCCTTCTCAAAGCTCGCATCTACGGACAAGTGTCAAGGAAGAAGTCATTACTGAGAAAGACATATCTAAAAGTTTGTATGGAGTTTGCTAAAAAGCATCTTAATGATATTGCAGGCATGTGGAGAAACGTTTTTTTTACCAGACGAGACAAAAATTGAACTTTTGGGTTGAAATTCAAAGCGTTATGTCTGGAGCAAGCCCAACACTGCACATCATCCGGTCAACACCATCCCTACTGTCAAGCATGGTGGAGACAGCATCGTGTTATGGGGCTGCTTTTCATCAGCAGGGACTGGCAAGCATGAAGGGACAATGGACGGTGCAAAGTACAGGTGAATACTTAAAAACCTCCTTGAATCAGCCATGAATCTGAAACTGTGCAGGAGATTTACATTTCAGCAGGACAATGATCAGAAGCACAAATCTAAAGCCACACTGGAGTGGCTGAATAAGAAGAAAATAAATGTTCTTGAAAGGCCCAGTCAAACTCCTGACGAACCCAAATTAACATTGATGGCGAGGCTTGAAGATTGCAGTCCAACGACAATCCCCATCAACTTTGGCAGAACTAAAGCAATTTTCACGTGAAGAATGAGCAAAGATTTCACCATGTCACTGTGCAAAGCTGGAACAGACCTACCCAGAAACACTCATAACAGTCATTGCTGTAAAAGGTGCTTCCACCAAATACTCACCGAAGGGGCTGAATAGTTTTGCAACCAGTGAATTTTAGTTTTGCAAGTACAGTAAACTAGGTGTAAGTCGGCAGCGTGTCACTCGTCACTTCGCCTAAGTCGGCAGCATCAAAAAGTCCCGAATTTATCTCATGTTAAATCCCTTTGAATAAAGGGTCATCCCTCTGTAAGTCGTCATCTCTAAGTCGTCACTTCGTCAAAGTCGTCAGATGTTGTCCATTCCCACGTAATGGAAACTCAAGTAAATTACCACTCCTAACTCGTCACACGGAACTGCTGCCTCGTAAAAGCCCGATTTCATGGAATCGTGATGCTCGCTCATTGGTGTACACCACCGGTGATAGGCTATTTATAACTGCGTACACATGTTGATCGCACTGCAGGCAGGACAATGGCGACTAAGCGTAAGCTTACAACTAAAACCTACCAAGAAAAATACGACATTATGCAGTTTTGCGAGGCAAATCCACTGATGAAGAAAACAGACATAGCTGAGAAGTTGGACATCAAACGGCAGACATTGAATGATATCTTGAAGAATAAGGGCAAGATATTTGGACAAGTGGAGAAGATCGTGAGGCCGGTGGGAAGTGTGAAATGCGTGAAATGTGTGTCCTTTGAAGATGTCGATGACGCGCTCATCATCTGGTTTCGGCAAATGTCGGCTCAGCCAAATATTCGGTTTCGGCCGATTCGGCCAAATACTCGGCCGATACTGTCTTTCAGTGGAAGATTTCCCAGCCAACATCATGGAATACAATGACCGGTTTGAATCCTTTCTCATGCACCAGATGCCCAAGAGTTTGAGGCAGTCAAACATAACGGATTACTTCGCGAAGAAGTAAAAGATCGATCGAGCTTAGTGTTGAAGTCCGATCATGGTTTTATATTGGCTTGTTTTGTACATTACCGCACTCACTTACACATAGGCATTGAGTGGTAATCATCACCATGATGACTGTGTGTCATGTAATTTGTCACCATACCATCACCGATGGTAAACGAGTTGTCTTACAGAGTTGTTCATTATCTTTACTTTTGATAAACTGATTCATTAATTCCATCTTTGCTCGATCACTTTCCAACACACCAACTCACCCCCACCTATGCCCCGAGGATGGTGTTTTCCTTTTGGTACAATAGCCGGCTCTCACACATATGTGTCCAGGCCACGCGCGACTTCATCCTTCACCCCACAGTCATCATGAATGTTCGCATACGCGTAAGTCGTCACATTTCTAAGTCGTCACTTTTTTCTCGGTCCCGATGGTGACGACTTACGCCTCGTCTACTTTCTAATATGTAACCTCCTTCAGCTGCAAGAGTTTAGTTTCATCTCTTCAGGTATGAATAAAAAGTTAATTTAGAAATATTGTTTCTCCGTAATTCATCTAAATGTGGCATTATTGGGAGAGAGTGAAAACGTTTACAGGCCAGTGTGTGTGTGTGTGTGTGTGTGTGTGTGTGTGTGTGTGTGTGTGTGTGTGTGTGTGTGAATATATATATATATATATATATATATATATATATATATATATATATATATATATATATATATATGTATATATATATGGATACAAAAAAACACGACATAATAGTGACCGAAGCTTTTCGTGCTGCACTCTTCAGGGTAAAAATCGCAGCAAGTGAAGAAGGAAGTGATGGCGCGTGATTTATTTGCAGGTCTCAATAAGGTCGACGCTGATTGGTTCAACCGTAATGATGTCACCGTTAATCCAAACGCCCATTGGTCGGCTCATCATCTTCACCTCGAGCTCCCATTGGCTGGAGCAGAGTTCGTCGATGATTGACGTTTGCAACCACATCCTGAAGAGAGGGGGGATGGGTTTCAACAAGATATTGATCAAGGCAATTTTATTTCTCGTGGAGCTGCAGGAGTCCCAGCGAGTATACTGCCCTGTGAAAGTCGGCTTCTGGTAGACGGATGCTGTGAAACCAAGGTTGGATCTATTAACCAACACGTCCAAAAACGGTAACGTGTTTGATGATTCCAGCTCCGTGGTAAACTTCAGCGCTGGAAGGAGAGTGTTGAGCCATGCCTGGAAATTGTCACATGCCATCCGAGACTCAAACAAAGCAAAAATGTCATCAACATACCGATAGTATCCAGCCGACTTTCACAGGGCAGTATACTCGCTGGGACTCCTGCAGCTCCACGAGAAATAAAATTGCCTTGATCAATATCTTGTTGAAACCCATCCCTCCTCTCTTCAGGATGTGGTTGCAAACGTCAATCATCGACGAACTCTGCTCCAGCCAATGGGAGCTCGAGGTGAAGATGATGAGCCGACCAATGGGCGTTTGGATTAACCGTGACATCATTATGGTTGAACCAATCAGCGTCGACCTTATTGAGACCTGCAAATAAATCACGCGCCTTCACTTGCTGCGATTTTTACCCTGAAGAGTGCAGCACGAAAAGCTTCGGTCACTATTATGTTGTGTTTGTTTGTATCCATATTAAAGTTCTGTAGTACCAAACATCTGTTTATATATTTACATTAATATATATATATATATATATATATATATATATATATATATATATATATATATATATATATATATATATATATATATATATATATATATATATATATATATATATATATATATATATATATATGAGCCTGGTGTTGGCGCAGTGGTTAGGGCAGCGGCTTGGGATCCAAGAGGTCCTGAGTTCAAGCCCCGTTGGGCCACTGAATTAATACACCAGGGGGTTCACTCAGCCTGTCATCCTTCTGAGGTCGGCGAAATGAGTACCAGTATACTGAGCCGGCGTATACCCCGGTTAAAATAGGTGTACCATATCCCTGTGTTGTAAGAGGCGACCAGGGTTGCGTCAGGAAGGGCATCCGGCGTAAAACATGTGCCAAATCACGATGCGGATCATACGGATGATCCGCTGTGGCGACCCCTCATGGGAGCAGCCGAAAGAAGAAGAAGAAGATATATATTATATATATATATATATATATATATATATATATATATATATATATATATATATATATATATATATATATATATATATATATATATATATATATATATATATATATATATATATATATATATATATTGTATACCGAGTCAAGGCTCGGATGAGAGCTAACACACAACGCACAGCAAGGGGGGGGGGGGTGAGGTGAGACCAGAGAGGAGACGGGAGAAGACAGAAAGACCACCGACCTGCCGTGGTGAGAGCGGGAGAGGCCCAAAGACTCAGCCTCACCGTGGGAGATAACAATGATCCTAAATGCCTTGTCTTTCTACAGCGTGAAGCCGAGAAATGTGGGAGGCAGGAGTACCAGCCCAGACAGGAGAGCAGTACTCCATCGGGCTGTGGACGAAAGCTTTCTATGTTGTCATTAGCTCAGGTGGGCCGAGGAAGGTCTTTGCATGATGGAGGTTTCCAGGTCAGCGACTGGCTTTGGAGGCGAGGTTGGAAATGTGGCTTTCCCAGGAAAGATCATGGCAGAGTCTGAGACTCAGAAGCTTTAAAGAAAGGTCTTCTTCCAGAGGATTGTTGAGAAAGTAGGTGAGGGGGTTTTCCAAACACTTCTTTCGGAGAGACAAAATGAGAGTGAAATTTGTCAGGGTGAAAGACATGTTCCACGTGTTGGACCAGTTTGTGATTTCACCCAGATCTGCAGAGAGCGAAGAGGCTGCTGCTTGCTCATCTGAGTGATGACAGATGGTACGGCGGAGTGTGGAGTCATCAGCAAAAAGATAAAGAGGATTTTCCAGAGAGTCGGAGAGATCATTGATGAAAACCAGAAAAAGAACAGGGCCCAGAACGCTACCTTGAGGAACTCCAGCCTGGACAGGAAGAGGGGGTGAAAGAACTCCATTTAGGGCCACACGGTGACTGCGACAGGAGAGGAAGTCTGTGAGCCATGAGTGGAGATGGCCTTGGATACCATAGGAAGAGAGTTTGGTGAGCAGGACAGGGTGCCAGACTGTGTCAAAAGCACGTGATATGTCCAGGGATACGGATCGGATTTCCTGTCTCGCATTGAGTACCTCCATCCATTGTTGGGAGAGCAGAAGCAGCATATCCAGGGTAGAGTGACCTGGTCTGAAACCAAATTGATGATCAGAAATCAAGCCATTGGAGAAGAGGAAGGATTTAATGTCTGAAGCGATGATGGATTCCATAACCTTGTTGATGATTGGGAGAAGGTTGATTGGTCTGTAGTTGCAGGGATCTATTTTTACACATTTTTTTGTGCAGGGCAGTAATGTTTGCTGATTTCCAAGCAGATGGCAGATGACCTTAAGCAAATGAGAGGGTGAACAGAACAGAGAGAGGGTGAGCAAGAGCAGAGGAGCAGGCTTTTAGGACACGTGGGCTGATGCCGTCTGGATCGGTTGCAGAATCTGAGTCGAGGTTTGACAGCAAGCTCTCCACTTTGTCAGAAGAAAAGGACACAGAGTCCAGGGACAGTTGGTGCGACTCGGTAAGGTGGGTAGAGAAAGCAATGGGTTTTGGACATAAGATTTCTATGCCATCACCACACACACACACACAAGCATTTAAAGGCCATTTTCCCCGCTAAAGCGGGGGTTAGCCTTCTATGGCATCACCGAGTTTAGGAATTCAGCCTTTTCACGTGCGGTATCAACAGTGCGGTCATTTGCAGTAAGGGAGGGAATGGAGGGGGAGCATACACCAGAAACAGATTTGATTAGACACCACCAGGATTTGGAGGAGGGAGAGAGGTTTGAGAGTTCCGACTTGAGATGAGAAAGATGTTGTTTTCTGGCTCTCCTGAGGGTAGATACACACTTGTTCTGAGCCTTATGGAAAGAACTGAGATTGTCCTCAGTTGGTTTGCTTTCCATGAGGAAAAGGCAAGTTGTTTCAGGACAACTGCCTCACCACAAGCTTCAGTGAACCGTGAACCAAGGGCGGCAGGAAGGGTAGGACAACTGAAGATGAGAGGCGATAAATCTGTGCATGAGGGAGAGCAAGTTTCTTTGAAATAATTCTCAGGATGAGTTGATGTTGGAGAAAGTAGTGATAGGAGACCAGTCTGGAGGTATGATGGTTGCTTCGAGACCCTGCCAGTCGACTTGAGTGAAATGCCAGACTCGACGGCGGTGAGGTGGTTCTCTGTTAACAGCCAGAGAGATGTCCACTTTGACAAGGACGTGGTCAGAAGAATCGATTGGAGAGGAGGAAGAGCAGCAGATATTTTCAGGGAAATTTGTCAAAATCAGATCCAGAACAGATGGAGTACCATTGGTTGACATCCGGGTCGGGAAGTTGACCGATTGAGTCAGTCCCAATGAGTCGCAGAAAGCTTTTGCTGAGGTGCCATGACAGGTGAGAGAGGTACCCACACCTAGCCAACTGGCATGATGACAATTGAAGTCGCCACATATCAGGAAGAGAGAGTTTGGATGAGAAGATAGAAGTTGGTCCATGTTTTCGGATAGTGAGGTGTAGATGGAGTCATCACTGTTAGGTGGATGGTACAGTACACATATAAACATGAGGTTGGAGTGGAGGGGAAGCCGTAGCCAGAGGTATTCCTGGGGGTGTGCGGGAGTGGGGGCAGTGCATGGAGAGTGAGGAATAGAGTCTTTGATGAAGAGAGCAACTCCTCCACCAGGATGAGGCTCAGGTTTGTCAAACTGGAGGAGGGAGTAACCATGGAGAGATACTTGGGAGTCAGACATGTATTGGGGGAGGAAAGTTTCTGTTTGGCAGATTATGTCTGGTTTATCAGTGGCAACCTGTATGGAAAGATCTGAAAGGTTTGAGTGAAGGCCCCGGATATTTATGGTCCACACTGTTAATGAAGAGGGAGGTTAGGAGGCTTTGGGTACAGGGATGGGAGGGGAGCGAGGTAAGGAGAGTTGTTGAAAGAGTGTGGGGAATTGCAGAATAGCTAGGGGAGGGGGACAGATGAGGAGGAGAAAAGGCTCTGTGGTGCTGGGAGAGAGGAAAAGGGGGGGTGGAGAGAGGGGGAAGAAGGCAGTTGAGGATTTGAGGAAGTGGAGTGATGAGATGGAGGTGAGAGGGCAGTGGAAGGATGCAGCTTTGTGGATGTGAGGGTGGGGTCAACTTTGAGAAGGGTGAGTGAGGGGGGGAATGGTGGGAGAAAGGTGAGGGCGGAGTTTTTGAGACAGGTGAGAGGGAGGCTTGGAGGAAGAATGGTGTGATGGTTTCTTTGAGAGTGAGGGGTGAGAGGGGTGAGTTGGCACTGAAGTTGGAAAAAAAGAATGGTTGATGGAAAACGAACATTCATAACAAACTGGGGTTTCAAAATTTTTCTTTCAGAAATGTGATTAAAACATTTCTTGATGAATGCAATGAAGGAGAATTAAGAGAATGGAGAGAAGAAATGCTGTAAGAGTTGGATTTTTTTGACAAGGTGTGAGGGAGAGGTCAAAATGAGATCAGTCTGTTGAAATAGAAGAAGAGTGGTGAATTATGATACAGTAGTGAGAACCACATGTGTGAAAGAGGAGGATGAAGCATTATAAGAGATCGCTTTTATTATTATCCCGCCTCCAGGAGGGAGGGTGCGGGATGTTGTAATCGTCCGGTTTGTTTGTCTGTTTGTTTGTTTGTCTGTTTGTCTGTTTGTTTGTTTGTCTGTTTGTCTGTCTGTCTGTTAGCAACTTTACGGCAAAACGGCTTTAGCAAACACTATCAAATTTAATCCACAGGTGGGCAATGAACCTTGGACGACCCCATTCACTTTTGGGTCCAATTGGATCAAAGGTCAAGGTCAAGGGCACGAAAACATCAAAATCGTTTTTCGCTCATAACTTCGTCAAAAATGATCTGATTTACTTCAAACTAAGCTTATGGTGAACCTTATTCTATTTGTCACTTATAATCCTACTCATTCCTATAGTGAAAAATGCATATTTGTGAAGATCGGTAGGGTCCGAAGTTTTGGGGGTCATGGTCATCGGTCAAAATTACAAATTTTCCATTGTAAATCAAAAAAGGTTAGGAATATGCGGGTTTACTATGGAAGACATATATCAAGTCCTTTATTGGCTTTCATTTGACACCATGACCTTTGACCTTACGTGGCCTTGAAAGGTAAAAATCATTTTACGGTCATAACTTCGTCAAAAATGGTTTAATTGACTTCAAACTAAGACTAAAATATTCCTTATAATCAACATTCAGGTTAAGGATGTATCAAATTCAAATTTGATCCCCAAAATAACTTTATGCCTGAAATGGGTGGGATTTGTTGTGCCCGGCACCACTTGTTATCATTATTTTTAGATCCTCGTGGAGGATCTCTAAGTCTTACTCACGTTGTTGTTCTTCTTCTTCTTCTTGTGGACTTTTTTGTTTCACAGCCTACAGTTTTCATCCAAACTTCCTGAAACTTGGCATATATATGTAAAAATACCCCGCACAGACAGTAACCATCTCAGATTTTGAAAATTCCTCCAAGAAAAAAAGTTATGACGTCAAAATATCTCCGCTAATGGAAATCGCCCAAAAAATTATCTCCGAAACTAGGCAAGCTTTTTGAATTGTTTGCGGGAATCGAACAGGGCATTAGGAGAGATGAATTACGGTACATATGATACATCACTATGACGTCATATCAATTTTTATGACATCATTCCTATTTTTTGACATTTTTTGTTTCACAACCCAGAGTTTTCATCGGATCTTCGTGAAACTTGCCATGTATATGCAGAAAGCCCACGCGCAGGCAGTAACCATCTCCGATTTTGGAAATTCTTCCTAGAAATAAAGTTGACATCATAATATCGCCGCTAATGGAAATCGCCTATACCATTATCTCCGAAACTAGGCAAGCTGTTTGAATTTTGTTTGCGGGAATCAAGCCGGGCATTAGCACAGATAATTTATCGCAAACCTGATACATCACAATGACGTCATATTCGTTTTTATGACGTCATCATTAGGAGGACGAGGATCTTCGCTCATATGAGCTTGTTTGAGAGAGTTTTCATCACATTAGTTAATGGAAAGGTTGTTGAAAAAAATCGTGAGGTGAATGGTAAATTTGAATCGGTAAGCACAGACGGTGGAAACAGATCGCGTGGTTAAGGCCCTGTCACACCTTGACGTTTTAGCCAGCGTATGCCGACGTATGAAAAATTTGTCTAAAATGCTGGCGTACGTCGAATACGTTATGGGTAAGTTTGGTATAGGTTAAGAGCACGCTGAAGCACGCTGGCAGACGTCGTAGTACGCCGAGCTTGTCGACAAATTTTAGGCATGCTCAAAATTTTTCAACGTATGCCAGCGTGTGACTCACACGTTCCGCATACGCAGGCCATAAGTTGTAGGTACGTTATGCGACCGTTGACATACGTCGACACACGTCACTTGTAAGTTACTCATAAGTCGAAACACGTCGAAGTAATGTTTAGCGTACCCGAAACTTATTTCTAACCTAAGAGCAACGTATCTCCAATGCATATTGACATATTTGATTGACGTCTTCCGGACGACCACAGAACTTACTGAACGTGTTTCTAACTTACAGCTACCGTATCATGGCGTATTGGCAGCGTTTAGGGGAATTGGTATATACAAATGGGCTTCACAAGAGGAACCCGTCAGTGTTCCAGACGCCATGGTTTTTTTTTTTTTTTCTTCCGCATGACGGTGATGTTGACACTTCGATTTCTTGTGCAGTTATAAATTAAATCGTTGAGCGGCAGCCTTTTAATCGGCTAAGCCATGTAATCATCGGCGATACGCTGCTGCGCGCTATGCATAAGTTAGACTATCGTTAGGCATAGGTTGTGAACACCGACAACACGCTAAGCATTCGTTGGTATAAGTTATCTATAAGTTATCAAAACGTTCTGTGTACGTTACTAATACGTTATGCATACGTCCAACTCGTGATGAATATTCCCAAAACTGAAAAAAAAACATCAATAGTTCAGCGTACGCCAGCGTTTTACAAACATTTTGATACGTTGCCATACGCTGGCTAAAACGTCATGGTGTGACAGGGCCCTTACGGAAGAAGCACGTAGCTATGGGAGGTGTATAGTCAAAAGTGATTTTATTTCTTTATTTATTTTAAATAAGGACTGCGTAACATTCGGAAAGGGAAGGTTGAAGTAAAATCGTGGAGGTGTATGGTGAATTTGGAACTGTAAACGCAGAGTGAAGCTGATGGATCGATGAAAAGTATCAGGAAGAGGGCAGAGAGCCACGTGGTTGCAGGAGGTACATGAAGGTATGCTATAGATAGAAAAGATACAAGGAAAAATATTATTTTTTGATGGATTTTTGAAGATTAGGTAAGATTCGGGAATGGAAGGTTGTGGGAAGAAATCGTGAAGGTAATGGCGAGAGTGGGTCAGCTCAAGTAGAATAAATATGGTGTGCTGGCGAAAGGAGGAATATGAAGATGAAGACGAAGAAGAAGAAGAAGAAGAAGAAGAAGAAGAAGAAGAAGAAGAAGAGGGATCGAGACTTGGGGTATGCAGGGAGCAAGGTAGGTTTTGGGGGGTGGTTTCTTTTAAATTTAAGACAACAAACAACAACAAACAGAGTGTTTAGTTGGGAGGGATGAGGGGCGTTGGGAAAGTGGGGAAAATAGGAATTTAAGATAATAGGGAGAGAATACAAATATAAACGATCATACACCTAGAGGGGAAGGATGGGTAGGTCTCAAGGAATTCGGAAAGACAAGGTCGACAAAAACTCACAAAATAGCACGATTTTTGAAACAAAATCGAACTAGGAACACACAGTAACATGTAGGTGAGAAAATAAACAGTTAAAATGGGACAAATAATGACGGTAACTTAACTTTGAGAAAGTCGGCAGAGAGCCCTGAGAGAACCTGCCGTTTCTGCAAACCCGGAACCGGAGATTTCCTGTATATATTATATATCTCCTCCAGAGAACTGGAGATATATGTATATGTATGTATGTATGTATATATATATATATATATATATTTATATATATATATATATATATATATGTATGTATGTATATATATATATATATATATATTTATATATATATATATATATATTTCTTTTTAAAGAAGAAGGTACATCTGGCGTGGAGACAACTCTGCAGAGTTTGTCCAGTTTCCTGGTGTGTGTGCATGTAACAGACTCACGTGTCGCCATTGCCCGGTCGGCTGCCATTCCGAGGTGGCGTTTGAACAGAGCTCCATGGTTCTTCTGTAGAACTTCTTCATTCTCAATGAGCTGTTGAAGTCTGCAATGTCCGTCCTTAATTCTGAGCCTCAGAAAATGAAAACCCGTGGCTCGAATTATGTTGTTTGCCTCGAAGCTCTTCACTGGGGGTTTAAACCCCAGCGAGCAAGGTGGCAGGTTTTGAGGCAGATGTGGTTAAATTGCAGATGCAGGTACTCCATGGCACGTCGCTTGTGGGATTTCACGAACAAGCGGCAAAGCTTCCGGGTTTGCACTACGTAAGCATTCGCTGTAGTTTGTATAAGTTAGGGGCGGTTAGGATAAATTTTTGACCAAGAAGAAGGTGCTTCCAACCAAAAGTAAAAAATTAGATTGACTCCGCTAAATTGAGCAAAAAAGCAAGACCAGACCCAGTCTCAGGTGATGTTTCTCCAGCTTCACAGCCAGCTTCATGACCCCAAGCCTCAGCACATGTCCAAATTTATTTCATGACGACCGCTTTATACGACGACTCATTTCCGGTCACGTGCTGGTGCTCGAGGTCAAATGGAGGATTGCTTTTTTATTTTATTTTTCAAAAGCAAAATAAACATCAAATCACATCTTTGATGGTGAAACTGGGAAAAAATTTAAAAACAATGGTTAGATGAACACGAAAGATCAATTCGGCTTGGAAAGGTGACCCAGTCAGCCATAACACGCCATTGCCTGCAATCTGGCCACAAATTCGACTGATGGGACCCGTGTCCTAGACACTACATCAAACAAATGACGCAGGTTGATTTTGGAAGCGTGACATGTGAAGAGCTGGGAGGGTTGTCTAACTGTGGAGAATGTGGACATACCCACACAATACACACCTCTGATGCAAATGGCAAAAACTGGATGGTGCAAACGGCTGAATAAGGTGAGAAACAAACACCACATTCACATGTGCACCACACCCAAGGAAAACCCCAACACTCGCACAACCAACACCTCATCATGCCCAACCCGGACACAAAACCAGGGGTGTTCATTCCCCGGAAACACAAAGACAACAAGAAGCGCACACACGTGCTCAACTACACACGCACAACGACAGATCACGTGTAAGTAACAACAAAAAAGAGCAGCGCAGCCCTTCAATGATGTGATTTGACGTTTATTTTTGCTTTTGCAAAGTAAAATAACAAGCTTAAATGAGCTAAGATCCTCGTCTTCTTAATGATGACGTCATAAAAACGAATATGACGTCATTGTGATTTATCAGGTTTGCGATAAATTATCTGTGCTAATGCCCGGCTTGATTCCCGCAAACAAAATTCAAACAGCTTGCCTAGTTTCGGAAATAATGGTACAGGCGATTTCCATTAGCGGCGATATTGTGACGTCAACTTTTTTTCTAGGAAGAATTTCCAAAATCGGAGATGGTTACTGCCTGCGCGTGGGCTTTCTGCATATACATGGCAAGTTTCACGAAGATCCGATGAAAACTCTGGGTTGTGAAAAAACTCTGAAAAATTTCCAAAATCTGAGATGGTTACTGTCTGCACAGGGTATTTTTACATACATATGCGAAGTTTCAGGAAGTTTCGATGAAAACTGTAGGCTGTGAAACAAAAAAGTCCACAAGAACAACAACGTGAGTAAGACTTAGAGATCCTCCACGAGGATCTAAAAAAGCACTCCTCCATCTGACCTCGAGCGCAACCAGCACATGACTGGAAATGTGCGGTCGTATCACCTGAGACCTTGTCGGCTCTTGCTTCTTTGCTCAAATTAGCAGTTGATCTAGTTTTTTTACTTTTGGTTGGAAGAGCCTTCTTTTTCTTCTTTCAAAATATGTAATCCCAAGTGTGCAAATCTTATACAATATATATACACACATATATATTTATTTATATATTTATTTATATATTTATCCACCCTTTGGATTAACAGCATATCCTTAACAATGGCCTTGTTTTAAACCACTAATCCAGTTGGTGACAGAGGGTTGCCACCGTATTCAGGGCTCTACGTTTCTCTTCCACCACAAGTTTTCTGCAAACAAGGGTTTGAACCAAACCTGTGTCTTCCACTCCACCCATCATCTAACCTCTCCCCATTTGAACTCATCAAATATCCCTGTTCCACTGATTTCAGGCCTGCCACAAATACGTTTTTACCCCACCACACATCATCCTATGACTCAACCTATCTGACTACCCACCGTCCCCATCATAGCCTTCAGCATCTCATATTCTACTTGCGCTTCTCCCAACACCATATCATCAAATCAACTTAAAATCACCGCAATCACCTTCCCTCACCGTTCATTTAATTTCTTCCCAACTATTTTAATTTCCCCTCCCTACCCTTGTCTCCTTTTCTCCTACAACCCAGATTGGGTATGTTTCGCTACGTGAATGGACCCCCCCCCCCCAAAAAAGGCAGGGATATTAATATGGAACGCAACAAAACAATTTAATCACGGTACGATTGACGTGTCTCCATAAGCATCACAACACATATGAAATTGAATGTACATATTTCGAGGTGCTTGAGCTCCAAACCTGTGGTTAACAACAAACAAACATCATCAGCAAATCAACGAATTGTCTCATTCAAGAATCCCCCTCTCCCGTTCCAACGCGTGCGCTCATCCATCGATGGAAACGTTCAATTTGACTCTGACGTTGTCAGGTGCAAGGCGATTGAAAGACGTTTCACCCAGACCGAGTCACAGTGTTAAAAAAAAACAAAAAAACCCTTGAGTATCTGCTTTCCGTCAAACAGCCAAATATGCTGATAGCGGAAATACGCGCCTCTCATGTACCATGGCTTGGAGCCCATTAAGAGAATAAACAAAAGATTTTATGGAACATTCGTGCCATCAATGGTTGGACAAACCATTGATTTTTGGGGGGGTTTTGGGGTTTTTTTGAAAAACAGTTGAGTTTTTCAAGCTTGAACATCGTTTTCACACCATGAAGTCCAGAAATCCGAAACGTCATGACAACTATAGATAGTCTCCTCGACTGGAGGAAAGGTTAAAGGGCTCGGGGATGTACAGCTGTAAGTGTTCAAACTTAAGAAAACACTGACTTTCAAAATTAACGTTTTATGAAGGGATGAAAATCAATTGGACAGGAACATCGGTATATATATATATATATATATATATATATATATATATATATATATATATATATATATATATATATATATATATATATATATATATATATATATATATTGGCATGCGTTGGGTGAACATGTACATCAGCTGTAAAAACTCAAAAATGAAAAGAACTCTGATCTGAGGTTCATCACACGTATCGAGGTACAAACTCTCATGTCATGTCCAATACCACATGGATGAATACTAATTCTGACGTCACGTCTAATACCATACATATCCTTTCTATAATTCATTGACCGGTGTGTGTTTTTGTTTGTCGCGCTACTCCTCCTACAGTTCTGGCCTGATTACATTCAGTCTTGTTCCATAGGATCAGCATGGCCCGAATTAGTGCATAGGGCTGCTTTTGTTATATCTTCGCCGGTGGTCTTGGGAGTGGGCGACGGATGGATGCAAATTCTCCATGTAAATGTGTATCGTGTAGCACCACCGCCAGGTTGGGGAGGGTATTACAAAAGTCTCCACCATTTACAGCACAGTCTTCCTGTCCCCACGTTTATCAGTGTAATGAGGTGTTTTGAATTGTAAGCAGTGGACATGTTTTTGCTTCGTGCACGTAACCCGGGTTATTACCGTCCCAGAACGATTCGGAGAGGGTATTGCATTTGGGTCCGTTTGGTACTTGCAAAATCAAAGATTTTTCAAGTACTGTATATCGGTCAGTCCATTTTGTTCTTCTGTCTGTCTGTCTGTCTGTCTGTTGCCTTCAGGTCACAATTTTAAACCAATCTTCACGAAACTTCACCACATGGTAGAGTTTGTCATAAGGAAGAAACCTGTTGTTTTTGAGGTCAAAAGGTCAACATAGGTGAAAGGTCAACAACTTCGGTGAGATTTCTAAAATCCTCAATTTTCATCCGATTGACTTGAAATTGGAAGAGGATTTACATATTTAGTCATTGAATTCAACCAGAAATTATTTTGAGGTCATATTTGTTTGAAGGATTTTGCAAGTGTCGGGTTCTGCACGACGTCTTCTACTTGTTATTCTGTCTGTCTGTCTGTCTGTCTGTCTGTCCGCATAGAATTTTCATGTTTTTCTCCGCAACCGCTTGTCGGAATGAGACGAAATTTTCACCATTAGTGTGAGTACTCGTGTGGAATGTTTCAATGATAATTATGACATCATAGGTCACGTGGTGTGGCAGCCATATTGGAAAACCAGAAAAAAATTGGATCTCTGTTTCTCTGACACCGCACCATGAAAAAAATTGAAATTAGGCACATAGCAAGTACTCATGGGGAATGAGTGTGTTTAATGACATCATAGGTGTCCTTGTTATGACGTCATAATTGCATACGTAAAATGCCACATCCGATCAGTATGAAAATTTTTGAGGGTCATCTAGGGATAAAATGGTCCACAGAAAAAAAAAAATTCATGACGTCATTGGTCATGTGATTCGGCAGCCACATTGTATTTAAAAAAAAAAAAAATTTTAAACCTTCAAAAAATCTTCTCTGAAATGGCTGAAAAGATCGAGGCTAAATTTTATACATATGACTGCCAATCCATGAGGAAAAAAAATGTCACATGTGACATCATAGGTCACATGGTTTGGCAGCCATATTGGATTTACCTGAAAACATATAAAAGAACACCACTCAGAAGAAGTCCTGGTGAGGGTTTGCAATCTCTGAATGCTCCTTGTCTTGTCTTATTTATATTTTTAGGAGTGATTGAGGCAGCTGTTAGTTGCTATGCCCTGCCCAAATAAAGGTATGCATCAAAATAACATGTTGCATGCTTGGAACAAGATCACCCAGAGGGCAGGTACTCTGCTCATGAATACTACTTCTCACATCATGTCTAATATACTGTTACAGGTTCTGAGATTGCGAGGTCGCAAGGGGGGTACTCGGACCCACTTCCCAACTGGTGACCCTGAAGCTGACGAGCCGCAGATAACTCCGCCGCAAGACGAGTTGCAAGGCAATTACAGACGCCGTCGAAGACGTTTAATTCAGGCAGGGTCCAGCATCTAACTCTGCTTTGCCTTTCCAGCAAATTTAACCTCCCAGATGGGGAACCGTGCTCTCAACGCCCCACTGCTGCCAATCAAGATGGCCGAGCGCTACCGTAAGTGGGATGTTGGCTAATGACTAATCATAACGGAATGGAAGGGTCAAACTCCCTGTCATTAGAACACACTGTAGTCCAAGCAATGAAGAAAAGACGATCGGGCAGTTTGGAAACAGTTTATAAAGATCAAAAGGACATGCATTTACAGGCAAACAGTTCACAGGAGAAAGATTTACCCCCTAAGAATATCATCCCACTTAATCAGTCATCTTAGCACATGTCTACACACATAGGCACCTCATACACTATGGGAAACTAGATAAGGAAGGGTGGTAGACAAAGAGAGAAGAAGAAGGTGTGACTTGTTGGTGACTCCTTGCTCACCTGACGCAAGCCTGCGGACTTATGTTGGTCCTCACGTGAAAAAGGGGTGGGGGGGGAGAAGGGGAGGGAGGAGGTGAATGGTGTGGTGTGCTGTGTGGGGTAAAAGTGCGGGTGAATGTTCGTAGTGCAACAGAGGATTTCGTGAATGGGAGTTGATAACACAGCCCAAAACAGGTTGAGGGTGTAATTGTTGAATACTCTTGTGCATTCCAAGTGAAGGAATTGGAAGTAGGGATAGCCAGAAAAAGAGAGTACGAGTCAGTGTGCTGCTTGGCATGTCCAGGGAAACTCCACGGCTTGTCAGCTCTCTGCACCATGGCACCAGTCCATTCGTTCTCGCAGAGGCTCGTTCTCACAGAGGTTCGCTCCCGCATGTTCAGCCTAGACTCTTTGATTTTTCCCCAGGCATGTACCAGCCTTGAGCCCTTCAATTCCTGGGCTTATAAAGTTCCTCAGGGAGGTGTGATTCTGTGGCCCGCCCCTCAAGCATGGCTTCAATTTTGTGGGTGCCACCGCCTCATTGGTGTGGTCCTGTTGGCGTGCGGTGCTCATTGGCCAAGCCCATGGTTCTGCATCAACAATCTCGACTGCTGCTTGAGGCCCGTCCATCTGCCGGCACTTTGATATGCTGTTTCTTGATTGTTGAAGAGATTTGCAATCCCATTCTGCACCGCTTTATGATGTGCTTGATTGGATTTGCAATGAGTTGTAATGTGGCTTTTGTAAGGTGTACTGTTGTGTGTTGCAAAGCATGTATGGATGCGCTGCGGAGACAAAGACAGATAAGTAGAAGAGACGACAACAGATGCTACTCCCTCAAGTTATGGTCTGCAAAATGATTTTCACGTATGAACTCTCACGCTCACGTCACATCTTAAATGATACGTATGAATACTAATTTTCACGTCACATCCAACGTACCATATGTATGAATACAAATTCTCATGTCACGTCGAATCCCATACATATTATCACGTCATGTCATGTCACATCATGAATCCTAATTATCATGTCACGTCAAATACACTATATGTATAAATGCTAATTATCATGTCACGTCGAATACACTATATGTATAAATGCTAATTATCATGTCACGTTGAATACACTATATGTATAAATGCTAATTATCATGTCATGTCGAATACACTATATGTATAAATGCTAATTATCATGTCACGTCGAATACACTATATGTATAAATGCTAATTATCATGTCACGTCGAATACATTATATGTATAAATGCTAATTATCATGTCACGTCGAATACATTATATGTATAAATGCTAATTATCATGTCATGTCGAGTACATTATATGTATAAATGCTAATTATCATGTCACGTCGAATACACTATATGTATAAATGCAAATTATCATGTTATGTCTTATACCACACATGAATACCAAGTCTCACGTCATGTCTAATATCACACTTATGAATACTTCTTCTCTATCAGACTTTTGAACTCTAATGGATTATAAACTTTAAATTTTGGTTATTACTTCCACCACCGAATGTGGACTGAGGTTATGTTTTCACCCCTGTATGTCTGTTTGTCTGGATGTGAGCAGGATATCTCAAAAATTATGGATGGATTCAGATGGAATTTGGTGCACAGGTTAGGTATGCGACACGGATGAGTTGATTTGATTTTGGTGAAGATCCGGATCAGATTACTAGAATTTTTTCAGCAATTCTTCACCGTTGAGAGATAGACAGGGCCAAAACAGTACACGGTGCCTTCAGCGGATTCACGCCCCTTGAATTTTTCATACTATGTTGTGTTACAGCATGAATTTAAAATGGATTAAAATGAGATTTTTTTGTCACTGATCTACTGTACACATAATACCTCATAATGTCAAAATGGAAGTTTTATGTAAAAAAAATTTACAAATAAATTAAAAATGAAAAGCTGAAATGTCTTGAGTCAATAAGTGTTCAACTCCTTTTCTATAACACTCCAAATTGAGCTCAGGTGCATCCATTTTCCTTTGATCATCCTTGAGATGTCTCCACAATTTGATTGGAGTCTACCTGTGGCCAATTCAATTGAATGGACATGATTTACAAAGAAACACACCTTTCTATATCAGGTCCTATGGTTGACAGTGTGTATTTGAGTAGAAATTCTACCATTAAGTCCAAAGCACTGATTGTAGAACTCGGAGATACAATTATGAGTAGGCATAGATCTGGGGAAGAGTATAAAACAATTTTTAGTGTTGAAAGTTCCCAAGAGCACAGTGAGCTCCATAATTAGAAAATGGAAAGAATATGAAATGACCCAGACTCTTCCTTGAGTTGGCCGTTCGACCAAACTGAGCAACCAGGCAAGAAGGACCTTAATCAGGGAGGTGATCAAGAACCCAATGGCCACTCTGACAGAACTACAGAGTTCCTTGGCTGAGATGGGAGAACTTGCCAGAAGGACAACAGTCTCTGCAGCACTTCACAAATCTCAGCTTTATGAGAGAGGGGCCAGACAGAAGCCACTCCTGAGAAAAAGGCACATGACAGCCAGCATACCTGGAGTTTGCAAAAATGCACACGAAAGACTCTGAGAGCATGAGGCAAAAGATTCCATGGTCTGATGAGATGAAAATTGAACACTTTGGCCTGAATGCAAAGCGCTACATCTGGCAGAAACTGAGCATGGCACAGCTCATCCTCATTTAACACCATCCCCACCATGAAGCATGGTGGTGGTTGTATCATGCTATGGGGATGCTTTTCCATGGCAGACACTGGGAGACTTGTAAGAATAGAGGAAACAATGAATGGAGCCAAATACAGGGAAATCCTTGAGGAAAACCTGCTTCAGAGTGCAAAAGTCCTGCTTCAGAGTACGTTCCAACAGGACAATGACCCTAAATATACAGTCAAAGCAACAGTGGAATGGCTTCAGAACAAGAATGTGAAAGTCTTTGAGTGGCCCAGCCAAACCCCAGACTTGAATCACATTGAGAATATGTGGAAAGACTTGAAGATTGCTGTTCACCGACACTCCCCATCCATCTTGACAGAGCTTGAGCAAATCTGCAAGGAATAATGGGAGAAACTCCCCAAATCCAGATGTGCAAAGCTGAGACAGACATACCCAAGAAGATTCGAACCTGTATTCGCTGCCAAAGGTGCTACTACAATGTATTGACTCAGGGGGGTTGACTACTTATCGACGCAAGACATTTCAGCTTTTCATTCTTCATTAATTTGTAAAAATTTCTGAAAACATGTTTTCACTTTGTGATTATGGAGTATTTTGCATCGATTGGTGAATATCTTTTTTAATTTGATCCATTTTAAATTCAAGCTGGAACACAACAACATGTGAAAAGGTCGAGGGGTGTGAATACTTTCTGAAGGTATTGCGCAGTATAACACGATATCTCAAAAAGTTATGGACGGATTATTATATTGTTACGGATTCGCGCCCGCCGGCGTGCTGACGGCCACGTAACTCGAATCGCGGCACGTCGCCCACCGGACGGACAATCCAGTCGTGACCCTCTCGGACTAACGCCGGGAACCAGTCACGGGTGGACCTTTCGGTCTCACCGCGATCGAGCCAATCAGCCCCCGCGTGGGATAGGGTTGCTCGCCAAATTCGACCTACCTAAGTACCCACGCGGAGGTAGACCGGGCGATCGCACCTCGCCGCAGGTCGACTTCGGACACGGGCCACTTAAGCGACCCGTTCCATACTATCGGGATAACCGAGCGGTGTTATCGTCGACCTCGACGGTTCGATTAATTATCGGGCGTATTCAGCCCACTACCAACCCTTTACGTGAAGCAAGATGAGGATTCAATGAAAGAAATGACGAAGCGAAGCGGGAAACAGTTCAACACAAAGCACATTTATTCGCGATGAACGGAAAGCACACATATTCAATTCCACCAAAAGCACACAGAAAAGAAAAACACAATGCAATTTACACAAAAAGCAAATGCGACAATGCAGATCTAATACCGATTACGCGAGCACACGGCAACACTTATACAATTTTACTTCACAGACGGCGCCGACAACACATACCCAAAACCAAGGAAAAGAATACCCTCAAGGATGAGGCGGGCCTGAGGCCGAGACCGGGTCGGGCCTACCCGTCTGGTGATGAGACGCGGAGCGGCGATGGTGCCTCAACTCCGCGGGCCTCGCGGGCAGTGTCTGGTAGGGGGTGGGAAAGGGGCCCCCTTGGTCGCACTATCTCAGCGCGGGGGGAAACAGGAGGGGGTTGCTGATGCTCGGGGTATAGAGGATTCCTACTCTGCCTCGAGTCCCGCGACGAGCGTCTCCACCTCGGCCAGGTCGCGCTGTCGGCCTCCCTGGGGTGCAGCTCCCTGCACGACGCGAGCACCCCCTCGTCTGCCCTCGCCGCCTCTCCACAGCTCCGTCCCCTCCGCTCCGACTCCAACGCACACGACGACGACCAGCTCCTTCTTGCCAACTCCACCGCCCGCGAAGTCTTGACTCTCTCTTCCGACTTGACTGACGAACGCGGTCGCTTTTATAAGCCCCGTGGCTTCGCTCTCTCAGCTTTGACCCCCTCCCTTCGACCTTTCACCTCGCTCCCCATTGGCCCGAGAAAAAGTGGGCGTGAATGCTTTTTGATCCATAAATTTGCATATATCGATCGCCCTCCAACGCCCTGGGGGCGGGGCCAAATCGCCCCTCGCTCACCGATTGGACGGAACAAAAGTGGGCGTGTGTCGTTTTTGATCCGTTTTTGGAGCTGAAAATCCGTGGTTTTGTACACGCTGTTCGGCGCGCGCCCTGCACGAGTCCAACACCGGTACCCACAAGCGGCGCAAGAACGGTGGCGATGCGACGGTTGCGAGGTGTGACGTGAAGCGGCGCCGCGGTGGGTGGTTGATGTGGTGGTTGGTGGTGGTAACAATGGCGGTTGGTCCAAATTAAAGATAGTAAAAGAAAAACGGCTATCCTGAAGAGTCGCAGCACGCATAAATGACATGTATTCCCACTAGACAACGGGTTTGGGCCTAACTACACATGCACTTACCGAGATACCTCACCTAAGGGACCTGAATGGTGGTTTGCGAATTTGGTAACCACAACAATATGTATGACAAAACTTGTTGGATGAGTTGGGTAGGTAACAAGAACGAGTCCATAAGATTTTGGTTAAGGTCCGAGTGCAGATCCGACATGTCAGTGGGATACTAAACATAAACTGTTCAGCCTGGCGGAGGTATGCGCTCTACCGAGTGACCTTCTCATTTTGTTTATGCATTGCCATAGCACTTAAAATTGTTTGTTTGCTGAAAACTGTCTGTCTGTCTTGTCTCACTGTCCTTCCCTTTTGTCCCCTTTATCCCTATTGTCTTCTTTTCCTTTTTCCGTCTTTTTCTCTTCCCATTGCTGATTTTGCCTGAATTAAAAAATTGTTTTTCACAAGTGATTTTCTCACGATTTCATTTTGTAATCGTCTTGCTTTTATCTTGGTTAGTTCAAAGCGATGCCTAGTAAATTGTTAATATCTTAAATCCTACAATAAATTTTGCAATTTGACACCAATACAAATTTTTATTACGGACCCTTGGCATCAAAAACCTACATACATCGAACAGTTTCAAATGGAGCACCTTGCCACCATGAGAGCATTTAAATTGCATCAGAAGTGGCAATAGATGCGAATTGGTGCTCCCAGGTTGCCGGCTCAATGACAGAAGATGCCATTCGTATTTTTGCCGTCTCCATCCCTACCACGTTTAAATCCCCTGCGGACACAGGCAACTTGCTGGTGTGTTTACTGATAACGTGGATGTTTTGTCTTAATGCATAATCATGTCATTATTTATTTGATAGTTTATATTTCGTGATGTAAAACTATATTTCTCAGTGTGCGTCTTCCAGTGACTCCTGTTATTGTTTAATGTCTTTTTAGGTTCTATAATTTGTAATTGCATAAAATTTAGCCCAACGTCTCACAATTGCAAGTTCAAACAAACTGTTCATCTTCTTCTCAGGTGTGTAATAGGTGTTAATGCAAACAAACAATCATATCACGTAAAATATCAAATTTGTGAGCACAAATTCTCATATCAGGACTAATACCACACGCATAAATACGAATTCTGACATCACGTCTAACTTAACAGGGGTGAACACAAACTTTTATATCACGTCTCATTTCAAATGTATGAGCATGGATTATCATCTAATACCACACATACGAGTACGGTACGACTCTCACGTTACGTTTATCACATATATAAACACAAACTATCATGTCACATGTATGAACATCACATCACATCTGTCAAACAACTTGAACTCGCAAGTCACATCATATGTATATGTATGTATGTATGTATATGTATATGTATGTGTATGTATATATATATGTGTATATGTGTATATATATATATATATATATATATATATATATATATATATATATATATATATATATATATATATATATATATATATATATATATATATATATATATATATATATATATATATATATATATATATATATATATATATATATATATATATATATATATATATATATATATATATATATATATATATATATATATATATATGTATATATATATATAGCCTGGTGTTGGCGCAGTGGTTAGGGCAGTGGCTTGGGATCCAAAAGGTCCTGAGTTCAAGCCCCGTTGGGCCACTGAATTAATACACCAGGGGGTTGACTCAGCCTGTCATCCTTCCGAGGTCAGCGAAATGAGTACCAGTATACTGGGCCGGTGTATACCCCGGTTAAAATAGGTGTACCATATCCCTGTGTTGTAAGAGGCGACCAGGGTTGCGTCAGGAAGGGCATCCGGCGTAAAACATGTGCCAAATCACTATGCGGATCATACGGATGATCCACTGTGGCGACCCCAAACGGGAGCAGCCGAAAGAAGAAGAAGATATATATGTATATAAATAAGAGTGAGGTGTGTGTGTGTGTGTGTGTGTGTGTGTGTGTGTGTGTGTGTGTGTGTGTGTGTGTGTGTGTGTGTGTGTGTGTGTGTGTGTGTGTGTGTGTGTGTGTGTGTGTGTGTGTGTGTGTGTGTGTGTGTGTGTGTAATATGTATGTACTGTATGTATAAAAATGTATAATATGTGTATGATCACATATCAATGTGTGTGTATTAAATCTGTATAAAATGTCACATATAATATGGTTGTGAACACATATCACGATGTGTGTATATAATATGTATAATATGTGTAGAATCATGATTCACGTATTTGTGTGTGAGCGTGTGTATGCGCCGCCGCCAGCGGTCATCTTTCATCACGAGTCATTAAGACTGAATGGATCGTTTAGTTGGGGAGGAATTAGGGGTTCCCATGCACCCCCTCTGGTATTTAATGACACTGGGTTTTTTTAAAATGCCAAGGGTGTCTATTAATAGATTTGACATGTTCCCATACCAAGAAAAAAAAGTGGCTCGAAGGGTCCATTCGGCGGCCATCTTGGATTTCGTCACGAACGTCAGCGAAAATTTAAATAAGTCATAACTTTTTTACCACATGTCCTAGAAACATAAAAGAAAGAACTTTTTCAATTAATTGTGGGATTGTAAATAATTTAAGAACATTATTTTAGCGTTTGGATGCCATTTATTAGATCAAAATCGAGAAAAACCTTCAAAATTGGACCATTTTCAAAGTATCGTCTTATATCATATACGTCAAATTGTTGCCACCTATTCGTTTTAAACCATAAAAACTAAAACTTTAGTCATCATCATCATCATCATCATCACTGCCACAATCAAGATAGGTTAACATATCCTCAAAGTCATTCACTCCATTTTCTTCATCCTCCTCTTCTCCTTCGTCATCTTCTTCTTCATCACTTGTGACCAGAACATCTACAAGACTTTGTGGCAATACCGGGCCATCCGACCAGAGAGGCTCAAGGTGACCATCATCTCCCTCGACCCATCCATGCCTGGTTGCTTCTGGACCATCAAAGATTGGGATATGAGACCGCTTCAATTGGGCCACACGATAATTCGCTCTTCTGATATGGGGGTATAGAGACTTCTTGCATGGTGGGAAGCATGCCAGGTCTACCTTGGACTTGGCATTTCTCCATTGTTGGTCCACCTCGTTTGTATATGTGCAGTGGAGGTAGGGATGCCGGCGGATCTAGTTTGAGACTACGCTCCTTGGACTTAGGAATGATTGGGAGGGTCCTGATTTGTTGAGATACAACGCCATCTTTTGTCTCCTGTATCATGATTCCGGCTGATGCATTGACACCGTTGCTCCCGTGAATACCTGTCAGCCTTTGATTATAATTATCCCACTCCGAATGGAAGAGGCTATTGCGTTCACCCCTCACAATCTGTGGGGTGAGCCGCGTAGATGACTGGTCCAGCGCTTTTTCCAAAGCAGTTTCTAGCTCAATACCGAAATCATAAGTCTCACAGCTACCAAGTCGACTGAGAAGGGTTGTAAGTTGCTTACTTCTGTACATATGTCTGAGTGTTAGACATAGCAAAATGTGTTTCGGGAGTTTCCACTCTCAATATGTGACAGAGCGACACAGGTCCTGTCCAATCGATAAAACCAAGCACTCAGACTTCTCACATTTGGATGTAGGGTTTCCAGATATGACGAGATTGAGAAATTTCTGGAGTTCTTCTGGGAGCATATCTGTATTGACGGTGAGATCAGCTGCAGGCGGAGGCCATGGAACATCCTTGCCCTCCTTGAATGCTCGACGGATGATTCCTCGCAACATTAGTGCAACTTCCTTTATGCTGTCCTTGGTAGCGACCTTGTAAACTTGACTAACAGCTTCGCCAACTGTTAGGGAAGAGCTATATACCAAGTAGAACGAAATGAAACCTTGCTCATCAGATTCAACCTTGTTGAACGAGAGTTTTGCTCCTAGATGTGTATGCTTTTCCAGCCGTCGTATTAGTTTCTCTGAACGATAAGTAGAATTAGAAAAAGCAGTTTCATCGAGTTTGGCAACATAGATTAAGCGAAGGGAAGAAAGTTGAATTGCTTGTTTCTGGATAATTACGTGCTGCTCTATGAAATCAACCGCTGCATTGTGAGCGGCAGTCAGATTAGCTTGTTCTGCAATTGTTTGAGGGTTCTTGCTGTTCCCTCGTGTTGACGCCCACTCAAACTCTTTTCGGCAGTAGGAATGGAACCGAGCTTCAGCTGCGAAGAGATCAACACCTTTTATCCTCCGAAGAAGTGATTGATTGCCCTTTTCCTCAGTAAGAGCTTCAATCTTCTGCCATGCTTCAGTCATTGTGAATTTAGTTGGACGTCGTGTGGTACGAGTGTTTTTAATGGTCACATGAATGGGTCCCTCCTTTTTCACAGAAGATACACTCCGGGCCAAACGCAGTTGCCGTATTTCCTGGTTTCTGGGGAGAGTGGCGATGAGAGAAGGCGGGTTCGGAACGATTTCGGCTTTTGAGACGATCTAGATTCTTTGAGAAACACTGATAGCAGCCCCGATGGTAGCCTGTAATGGTCAAATCATAACCATCTAATGAGTCTGGTATCTGTCGCCATACCTCTTCCATGCGGAGTGCAGATGAGGGTGATTCTGCCAATCTCAGATCACGAAACTCGTGCAATACTGCCAGTCTCTCTGTCGGGTCTGCAACAGTTTGCAATGCCATAAATTTGTCATGTTTAACACCCCTCACCACATGTATTAAGCATTTTTTCAGGTTTGGTTGTACATGAGCGTTCACCAGATGCTTTGGTCCTTTTTCGCTTTTGGCCACGATCCATGGTGAAACAAAGCTTAGTAAGGGCATAGATCCACTTCTACCATTCACCTGTAAAACACAGAGACACGATGTTACTCCACTGACATCATGTAGTATAGTAGAGGCAAAATGTTGGCCAGCTTCTAAAGCGAATCAACTTCGCTAACAAACTTGACATATAAAGACGATACTTGAAAAATGATAACATTTTGTCCAATTTTGAAGGTTTTTCTCGATTTTGATCTAATAAATGGAATCTAAACGCTAAAATAATGTTCTTAAATGATTTACAATCCCACAATTAATTGAAAAAAGTTATTTCATTTATGTTTCTAGGACATGTGGTAAAAAAGTTTTGACATTAAAATTTTCGCTGACGTTTGTGACGAAATCCAAGATGGCCGCCGAATGGACCCTTCGAGCCACTTTTTTTTCTTTGGAACATGTCAAATCTATTAATAGACACCCTTGGCAGTTTAAAAAACCCAGTGTCATTAAATCCCAGAGGGGGTGCATGGGAACCCCTAATTCATCCCCAACTACTTCCCTGGTCGTGAAGCATACAACTTCATCCGAGAAAGGAACCACGACTCATGGACCATGCAGTCTCCTTATCCATGCTCCGTTGCACACTCCATCCCCGAAGTGGCAATGATGTAGATCCGCATGACCTCACGTGTGGCCTCCGGGATATGCCCGGTCTCGGTCTCCTCTTTCTCAGTCTCACCCTCCCTTGACGGGTTCGTCGGCAAAACCCAACAAGTCACAAAGCAAGGCCAGTGCGCAAGACCACGCCAAAACACATGTCGATCTGTGAAACTCCAGGCATACCCTGTGCGGCCCTCTGCCCCATCAACAATGCCGCTCCTGGCTCAGTTCTCACTTCCATCGAAGTCAATGTATTCGACACGGTCCTGGAGCCCATAAACTCAGTCCTATTGTGGGCAGAACTTGGCAAAAAAAGGAGTCACCCAAGTTCGGGTTTTCGTTCTCAGCATGATGGGGTCGGAAAAACCCAACAAGCCGCAAGGGCAGGCCGGGTTCCAAATGCATGTCGATCAGCACGACTTTGCAAGAAGGAGTTCACCACAGTTCAGGGCTTCTCTCCCAACAGCACGGGGTCAATAAGTCCCGCCAAGTTGCAGGGCCAGACCACGTTATTAAACGCATGTCGAACAGTGTGATGCACATCTAGTCCCATGGAAGCCGCCGTATTTGGCTCGGTCTTTACTGCCAAAACCGATGTATTTGATGTGGCCCTCAGTCCTTTCCTTCCCAGGTGAGAGGGAAGTGGCGAAGCACACCGGTTTCCCCTTTCCGCCATTGTGCGTGTGTGCGTGTGTGTGTGTGTGTGTGTGTGTGTGTGTGTGTGTGTGTGTGTGTGTGTGTGTGTGTGTGTGTGTGAAACGTTTTCTTTGATTTCTCTACAATTGCACACCCCTGTTCCAATCTCCACCAAATTTTGCTAACATACTGGGGATACCCATGGTCATGCCAAAGCCATCAAAAAATCCACACCACACCCTGAAAGGAAATTCTCTGTGTGTATGTATGTATGTATGTATGTATGTATGTGTGTATGTATGTATGAATGTATGTATGTATGTAACTCAGAAAGAAAACAGCTGAGCCAATCTCCCCCAATTTTGCAAACGTGCTGGGAGTACCAAGGTTCTGGTCATGGGCACCAAAAAAATACCCCCCCCACCCCCACTCTGACTTCGGATCTCCACCTGTATGGCTGGGCCAATCCACAACAAATTCTGCACAAGTGCTGGGGCTACCCAGGGTGAGGTCATGTGTGCAATCCCGCTCCCCTCTCACCCCCGCAAGGCAATTCTCTGTATGTATGTGCATTTGAATGTCTGAAAAACAAGAAACTGACCTCTAGCAGACCTGAGGCCGTTTGGCCCATCATTGCCCTGTCACACTCTGAGGTTAATTTTTTTCCCTCCAGCTTTAAACATAAATCTATTGATGGTCTTTGTTGGAGTGGCGACCCGTCCAGGATTGTGCCCAATAGCCAAGGAGACTGCTTAGGCAGCACCAACGCTCTGCACAGAGTATGGTCCCAATCTCCTCCTCCTATTGATGGTTTACTAATGTCTAAATAACCCGATCTTGATCGGATGACCCATCTTGTCATATATATATATATATATATATATATATATATATATATATATATATATATATATATATATATATATATATGTAAACATGAACTCTCACATCACGTTTATCACACTTATGAACATGCACTGTCATATTACGTCCAATATTACATGTGTGAACAGGAACTCTCTAATGTTACACATATTTTTTTTTTTTTTTTTTTTTTTTTTTTTTTTTGTATACCTTGGTCGAGGCTCGTATGAGAGCTAACACACAACTCACAGCAAGGAGGCATGAGACAAGAGGGGTGGGAGTGGAAGGGACAAAACATTGGGGAACAGACACAGGTGAACTGTGGAAGGGAGAGGGATGGGGATGGGACGGGGAACATGGCGAGGAGAAGATGGACATTACAGGGACTTTCAGGAAGGAAAGCAGGAGAATTGAAGGAAGTGGGCTTGGGTGGATTATCGGGGGTAGAAAAGATCGAGGATTTGGATGGGGGAAGATAAGAGGTGGTGGTGAACAGCTGTTTTGAAAGCCTGGAGGGAAGAATGGGAAAGAATAGAGTGAGGAAGTTTATTCCAAAGGCGGGAAAAAAGAGGAATGAAAGAGTGAAGATGAGCAGTGATTCGTGATTTTGGTAGTTTTACCAGAAGGGGGTTGTTGGCGGACCTTGAGCGCCCTGTGCAAATGTGGTTGGGACAAATCGCAGAGAGAGCAGGGGGGGCAAGGCTGGAGAGGAGTCGGTAGAAGACAGAAAGACCACCGACCAACCTGCGGTGATTGAGTGAGAGGCCCAAAGACTCAGCTTCATTGCGGGAGATGCCAATGATCTTAAAAGCCCTGGTTTCGACATATGAACACAAACTCACATCATATATAATTTTACATGAGATATGAACATAAACTGTCATGACATGCATAAGATCCAATAAACAATCAAAACAAACTGTTTACGGGCAAAATGACGATGACACGTTTTGGGTGTGAGCCTTTCTAGAAAGCAGGGGGGAGGGGGGAAGGATGGCTTATATCTGTCTCAACATTTGGTTTAGAAAATTATCCTTATCTCTCCACCGACACAGACTGACTCTCGTCATTACAGAGAGGAGTTTTACATGATGTGGTAGTACGAACCCAATTACAACCCCATTTCTAATCCATGATGATGAACATGCACAGATCCATGCAAGATGGATAAAATCATGGCCCGTCGAACAGCCCGAGGAGCGTGCGAAAAATAATATCATGATCATTTTGTTAAACCATGAAGGTTGTTTTACACCAAACAATTTATACAGCTCTCTTTGAGAACGAGTTATAACACCACAAACAACCTCAGCATCCTTTAAACATCTCTGTTCTTAAATGTTTTTTTTTTTTTAAATAAAAACCCCTCTATACCCTGCACTGCCATATACAATCGAGTTTTCCTTACCGATTAAACTCAATGGAGATGGATTCCTGCAGCCTGGAACGTTTCACTTAACATAAAACATTTATGATTACTGCCGTAACCCGGCACCTTTCAAATGTAATGTTATGAAAGACAAGGAACGTTGTTTAGATCCTGTTAAATAACACAGCTGCTGGAGAGCAGGTTTGCCCAGGCAGAAGAGAGCTTTACCAGATGACCACCATCTATGTAAAATGGATTACAGTGCACGTGGATTCAAATCCATCTCTTTATACCGGTCGAAAGCTGCAATATAGTGAAGATCGGGCCTTGCAGTCAGGACGTTAAAAGCAGACTCTTGTTCATATCTGCTACTCAGAGAATTGACCAAGTCATGAGGATACAGGACCCGTCCCTGCCAAATTTGCTCAGTAATAACTGTGCATACCAAAAAAACCCAATGTGTTACAAGTCGTGGAAATATTTATCATATAATATGTTAAAATTAAGTTTTTGATGCACAATGTTTATTTTTTAATTTTACAATCATAGCTACACACGCATGGATGTGTCAGTCTGTGATTTACAACTCAACGTCGGATCAATCTCTCAGGAATTGACTAAAGTTATGACGTCATAGTTACACGTTTTATTTTGTTGTTTTTTTTCTACTCGACAAAATATTTACAAAATGTAATGTGGAATCAATTTTTAATCTGTACTTTCATCTTTCATTGTTTATTTTCTCTCACGATGTTTTCCATCAATAAGCAGCATTTTTCGACGTCCGAACTCATTCGCAATGCTCCATGAGACTTTGCGTTATCGAAGGCAAAAACAATAAAAATTTCTAACCGAATTAATTATTTAATCAGGACGTATGTTTCGAGTTATTCTTCGCACGCAATTGGATTTATTAACTATCACACTGGGCACTGTTGTTCAACTGACATGTCTCCATAAACATCACCAAATACTACAAGCTGTGCACCAGCACCCACACGTTTGTTTGTTTTTTAAAACCACAATTGATGCTTCAAGGTATTTATTGTTTTTATAATTGTAAAGTTTGAAATCGAGTAGATGAAGTGTCCGTTTAATCAGATGTCCATCATATTTCAATGCGTACTCTCAGCTCACTACTCATATTTATTTGTCTTTCTTCTTGGAACGAATGGCCCACTTATCATAAATTTTTCCGACAAGCAACACTGGTAAACATACAAGAAGGTTGAGTTATAGTTTACATCGCAGTACAAAATATCATACTACAGTTTACATCATAGCATTAAAGAAAGTTGTGTTGTGTTACATGTCAGTGTTTAAAAGAAGCTTGAGTTGTATAGTTTATATCCCGCGAGTAGAACATGACGTTGCGCAAGTTTGTAACTCTGGTGTGTAAAAGAAAAATGATAATAATAATAATAATAATAATAATAGTAATAAAATTGTGATGTAATTTTACACGTCAGTGTAAACACTTGCATTGCAGTACAACACGCTGTGAAGGAAAGTTTTGTTACGACGCGTGTTCATTGCAGTGAAAGCTAATGGTAATATTTACAACAATGCTTGCTTGCATATACAATCGCACATGCGAAGTCCATTTGGATTTGTTACTTTCAACTATTATTGGAAATCATACAATTTATTGCAATTTTACAAATGTTGATAAAATAGTAAATTATTGCCAAAGTTACCAATACAGTATATTCCACATCATTTTCCCAACATTGTATTTATTATTATTATTATTATTATTATTATTATTATTATTATTATTATTAAACACTATGCTTCATACAGAGCATTGGCTCTGCTGTAGCAGTTTATTGGCAAGGGGGATGCAGTCCTGGATGGGTCACCACTCCATCGCAGGATGAGTGCGCAGGAACTTCGAATTTGTTTGGGTTGCCGGCGATAACTTGCCTATTCTTCACGACAGACACAGTGGCATCTTTAACGTCCATCAACGACTGGTGTAGGCAGATGAATCCTCCGACCGAGCGTCCATCCTCGGGACAGCACACGCACACAATGATGCCTCGCCTTGCCTGCAAAACACAAGCGATGGCAGTTTAGAACCGGGTTGGGCCGAGACAGCTTCGGTGTGACTATGCAAACCTCAAAACTATCCTGCCAGCCCCTTGTTACTTGATAAGCAAATTAAAATAAAATAAGTAGAACCCAAGAACACAAGTCGCCACAAGTGCCGAAGAAAGACAGCCGGCTTTCCGAAACCCCTTTTGGAAAGTTTGGTTCTTCGAGCATCATGCTGCCACTGGGTTGAACGTTTAGTCTGGAACACGCCTGGACAGCTGGAGTCTCTCTGCGGGGAGAGGCCGCACTAATGGCTTGGTGATAAAGCGACAAAATACGTCTGTCATGCCCACGAAACCCAACACAGCAAAACTGCAGCTTCGTTTCACCATCATGGAGAGCAGCGTGCATGCGGGGTAATAATAGTAACGTATTGGTTCCATTAGTATTCAGAAGGTTTTTTTTTTTGATTCTTCTATCAGCCAGCAGAGTTTATAGTTTGATCTATAAATTACGAGCGTTTTGTTTTTAAAATATTATATTAATGTTTTGTAAACAATTCAGTTGGATTGGATTCGACGAAATCCGTGTCCCCTTCGTGGTACCTTTTTTTATGTTTCATAAAAAAATAAATTTTTTAGTGGTACCAAATCATATTTATTTGTTCATCATCTTATAACTTTCTTGCTGATGTAAAAATACCTTAAAGTTGTACTGTGGATTTGCTAGACCGCTGGATCAACAGTTGCGGCGTTCGTTTACGTTTGTGAAGTTCCACCACGAGCGACCAAACACGCCTGGCGTTACAAGCTCTGGCCAAGAGAAGGAAAAAAAAAAACCAAAAAAAACACAGCAGCCTTTGGATAAAATCCAGTTATAAATATTTTTTCTTCTACTCCCTTTTAAGCTTTTGATTATACAGAGTTTATAAATAAATATTAATTAATGGAGCAATATAGAGTGTAAATGTCACACGATGACGGCTCTCATGGAATCCGTCAAGCCCAGATCACAGTGTAATATTGGACCTGGTTCATGTAAAAAGCCTCCACTGTTTATATTAAGCTGCTTAAGTACATTATTGCGCTTTTTTGATTCCTGATCCAAACTAACAGCACACGCGGTTTTCCAGGGGTCATTCATGGGGATTTTGTGCTGTAGGGGAGTGTAGTGTGTCTAGGGGTAGCTGGTACGACTACGACTACGACTACGACTACTACTAGGCTGTGCAGAGACCGTCCTGGGAAGTTCGTTCTCGATATGCAGCCCACAGTGCCGGTCCCCTCCTGCAACTGGAGGGTTGTCGGGAGCCTGTTCGGCTCGGGTGGCTGACGACCTTTCGTCTCGTCTGCGGCCATGCATCGTGACAGGGGGTCGAAGGTCAGGTCGCCTCGGTTTGACTGGAATCGCCTTCAACTAATCCCGGCTCCGTCGGTATCTCACTGGAACGCTCACCTGTCTTTTTGGACGCAGGACAGCGTATCCCTGCGAGTGTGCGAGACATAGCAGGGACAATTTACACAGACACGCCGATAGGCCGCGTACACAGCCACGTGTTTACATCGCGCTCCTTCTTCCAATGGAATGACTCTCTGCAGATGATGCTCGGGGTCTCTCCTCTCTCAATGTCCTCACATTTTCCACTTCTTACTCGTCCCTCGCACCCATAAATCAGACCGCTTCTCCACAAATTTCCACGAAATTCATCATTATCTCCCATCGATCTGTCCTAATCCCGAATTTTCGTTTCTCAATTACCATTTTCTCAAAACACCTCCTTTGCCCTCGTTTTACGTAATATGGAGATGGTCCGACACCTCGAGACCACCGAACTCACACTCACAGCATCGCACCAGCTGCCTGTCCTTCAGGCATTTCTTCCTCACGATGAGCAGCTGCTGTTTATCAGGTGACGGGTCGGAGCTTCCTTTTCGGAGTTCTTTCTCTTTCGCAACAAGTTCGAATCTCACGAGCTGATAATGGGAGATAGTTTTCGAGGACATCTCCCCTCGGCCTTGAGAGACCGCAAACACCTGCCACTGTTGCACAAGGTCTCGGGTCACGCCTCGTCGTTCCGAAAACGAGCGAATGAACCGCCATTTCTGGCCGCAAGGTCACTGAATGAGGAACAGATGTTGCACGGTGAAGGTGAACCTCCTCGACAACAAATCGAATAATGAGAAGTGATTTGTTTCCTCTGAGAACGCATGAACGTGCCCACTGCGGCTGGTGTGTGTGTGTTCAACAAGGAGTATGTGACGCGTTGTCTTTTATGACGTCATCGATGACGTCACGACGTGTATAAATTATTCCTTTTTTGAATGGAGAAAATTCAACCAAACGCGAGTGATTGAGGTTTTCATTTTAAGGTTGAAAGTCCGAACACATACAGGTATTCCCACACACCTAGACGAACAGGCGTGTACAGGTAACAAGGTCCACCTGTCGCTGGACACTCGAGCAGGTCAGCAGGGAATGTGGAGGACGAGGAATGGGGGTGAGGGTGGGGGTGCAGGAATCGAGGAAAGAAAGAAAGAACGTACGAACTCACAAACGGCCAGTCTCGCGCACTCAATTAGCGACTGGTAATTTACTCGAGCACTCTCGCTCACGTCCTCTCGGGACCAAGAGCTCCATGGTAATTAGTCCCATGAGTCCACCCCGTGCCTTCGCTCTGAAGTCCATTTTCTGTGCAGTCCGTACTCCTTGGCAGGCTCCATGGATACACCTGGCCGGCGCAGAAAGGCTGCACGCGCGGAGGTCACGTGACGTGGGGGGGGGGGTATTGTTTGGAGCTCTTCTAAAGGTATTCACTTTTATTCGGACGTTAGAAAAACACTTCTACTCTAACTCATTTCGCTGAAACACACCGATTGATGTAAAAGTAAATATCACATACAAGTGTATCAAAATAAATCCATATTAGAGGTAATTATATATACTATAACAATAATAATAATAATATTAGTGTTTCAGCACACAAAGGACATTGTTGATGCGAAAAGTAAACCCTCGGGATAGTGCCAGGAAAATAGGAGCTGCATAACATACGTGGGGCCTGAACTATAAAATGAGGGTTCACTCTCACAATTATGGTATTATAATATGATGGGGGATCATACTCACAACCATCGTATTATAATATAATGGGGGATCATACTCACAATCATCGTATTATAATATAATGGGGAATCACACTCACAATCATAGTATTATAATATAATGGGGGATCACACTCACAATCATCGTATTATAATATAATGGGGGATCACACTCACAATCATAGTATTATAATATAATGGGGGATCATACTCACAATCATAGTATTATAAAATAATGGGGGATCATACTCACAATCATCATATTATAAGATAATGGGGGATCATACTCACAATCATAGTATTATAACATAATGGGGGATCATACTCACAATCATCGTATTATAATGTAATGGGAGATCATACTCACAATCATCGTATTATAATATAATGGGGATCATACTCACAATCATAGTATTATCATATAATGGGGGATCATGAGCGATATTATAATATAATGGGGGATCATACTCACAATCATCGTATTATAATATAATGGGGAATCACACTCACAATCATAGTATTATAATATAATGGGGGATCACACTCACAATCATCGTATTATAATATAATGGGGGATCACACTCACAATCATAGTATTATAATATAATGGGGGATCATACTCACAATCATAGTATTATAAAATAATGGGGGATCATACTCACAATCATCATATTATAAGATAATGGGGGATCATACTCACAATCATAGTATTATAACATAATGGGGGATCATACTCACAATCATCGTATTATAATGTAATGGGAGATCATACTCACAATCATCGTATTATAATGTAATGGGAGATCATACTCACAATCATCGTATTATAATATAATGGGGATCACACTCACAATCATAGTATTATAATATGAGCGATCATACTCATAATCAAAGTGTTATACTATGAGGGATCATACTCATAATCATATTGTTATAATATGAGGGATCATACTCATAATAATCGTATTATAATATAATGGGGGATCATACTGACAATCATCGTATTATAATATGGGGGATCATACTCACAATCATAGTATCATGATATAATGGGGGATCATACTCACAATCATAGTATAATAATATAATGGGGGATCATACTCACAATCACAGTATTATAATATAATGGGTGATCACACTCACAATCATAGTATTATAATATAATGGGGGATCATACTCATAATCATAGCATAATAATATGAGTGATCATACTCATAATCATAGTATGACAATATGAGTGATCATACTCATAATCATAGTGTTATAATATGAAGGATCATTCTCATAATCATAGTGTTATAATATGAGGGATCATACTCATAATCATCGTATTATAATATAATGGGGGATCATACTGACAATCATCGGATTATAATATCATGGGGGATCATACTCACAATCATAGTATTCTAATATAATGGGGGATCATATTCACAATCATAGTATTATAATGTAATGGGAGATCATACTCACAATCATCGTATTATAATATAATGGGGGATCACACTCACAATCATAGTATTATAATATAATGGGGGATCATACTCATAATCATAGTATAATAATATGAACAATCATACTCATAATCATAGTGTTATCATATGAGGGATCGTACACATAATCATATTGTTATAATATGAGGGACATACTCATAATCATCGTATTATAAAATAATGGGGGATCAAACTCACAATCATCGTATTATAATATAATGGGGGATCATACACACAATCATCCTATTATAATATCAAGGGGCATCATTCTCACAATCATAGTATTATAATATAATGGGGGATCATACTCAAAATCATCGTATTATAATATAATGGGGGATCACACTCACAATCATAGTATTATAATATCATGGGGGATCATACTCACAATCATAGTATTATAATGTAATGGGGGATCATACTCACAATCATAGTATTATAATGTAATGGGAGATCATACTCACAATCATCGTATTATAATATAATGGGGGATCATACTCACAACCATAGTATTATAATATAATGGGGGATCATACTCACAATCATAGTATTATAATATGAGCGATCATACTCATAATCAAAGTGTTATAATATGAGGGATCATACTCATAATCATATTGTTATAATATGAGGGATCATACTCATAATCATCGTATTATAATATAATGGGGGATCATACTGACAATCATCGTATTATAATATCATGGGGGATCATACACACAATAATAGGATTATAATATAATGGGGGATCATACTCACAGACATAGTATGATAATATAATGGGAGATCAGACTCACAATCATCATATTATAATGTAATGGGGGATCATACTCACAATCATAGTATGATAATATAATGGGGGATCACACTGACAATCATCGTATTATAATATCATGTGGGATCATACTTACAACGATAGTATTGTAATATAATGAGGATTATACTCATAATCATGGTGTTTTAAGATGAGGGATCATACTCACAATCATAGTATTATAATAAGAGGGTTCATACTCATAATCATAGTGTTATAATGTGAGGGATCATACTCATAATCATAGTATTATAATATGAGCGATCATACTCATAATCATAGTGTTATAACATGAGGGATCATACTCACAATCATAGTGTTATAATATGAGGGATCATACTCACAATCATAGTGTTATAATATGAGGGATCATACTCATAATCATAGTGTTATAATGTGAGGGATCAGACTCACAATCATAGTATTATAATATAATGAGGATCATACTCATAATCATGGTGTTTTAATATGAGGGATCATACTCATAATCACTGTATTATAATATGAGGGATCATACTCAAAATCATAGTATTATAATAAAAGGGTTCATACTCATAATCATAGTGTAATGATGTGAGGGATCATACTCATAATGATAGTTTTGTAATATGAACGATCATTCTCATAATCATCATGTTATAATATGAGGAATCATACTCACAATCATAGTGTTATAATAAGAGGGACCATACTAATCATCATAGTGTTATAATGTGAGGGATCTTACTCAAAATCATAGTATTATAATATAGCGAGGATCATACTCAAAATCATAGTGTTATTATAAGAGGGATCATACTCATAATCATCGCATTATAATAAGAGGGAACATACTCATAATCATGGTGTTTTAATATGAGGGATCATACTCATAATCACTGTATTATAATATGAGAGATCATACTCATAATCATAGTGTAATAATGTGAGGGATTATACTCAAAATCATAGTATTGTAATATGAACGATCATTCTGTAATCATCGTGTTATAATATGAGGGATCATACTCACAATCATAGTGTTATAATAAGAGGGACCATATTCAAAATCATAGTATTACAATATGATCGATCATACTCAAAATCATAGTGTTATAATATGAGGGATCATACTCATAATCATAGTGTTATAATATGAGGGATCATACTCATGATCATAGTGTTATAATATGAGGAATCATACTCATAATCATAGTGTTATAATGTGAGGGAGCATACTCATAATCATTGCATTATTATATGAGCGATGATTCTCATAATCATAGTGTTATAATATGAGGGATCATACTCATAATCATAGTGTTATAATATGAGGGATCATACTCACAATCATAGTGTAATAATATGAGGGATCATACTCACAATCACAGTGTTATAATAAGAGGGATCATACTCATAATCATAGTGTTATAATGTGAGGGATCATACTCATAATCATAGTATTATTATATGAGCGATGATTCTCAGAATCATAGTGTTATAATATGAGGGAAAATACACATAATCATAGTGTAATAATATGAGGGATCATACTCATTATCATAGTATTATTATATGAGCAATGATTCTCATAATCATAGTGTTATAATATGAGGGATCATACTCAAAATCATAGTATTATAAGAGAATGAGGATCATACTCATAATCATGGTGTTTTAATATGAGGGATCATACTCACAATCAGTGTTATAATAAGAGGGATCACATTCATAATCATCGCATTATAATATGAGGGATAAAACTCATAACCATGGTGTTATTATGTGAGGGATCATACTCATAATCATAGTATTATAATAAGAGGGATCATTCTCATCATCATGGTGTTATAATAAGAGGGATCATACTCATAATCATAGTGGTGTAATATGAGGGATCATACTCTTCATCATAGCATGATCATATGAGGGATCATACTCATAATCATAGTGTTATAATATGAGGGATCATACTCTTCATCATAGCATGATCATATGAGGGATCATACTCATAATCTTAGTGTTATAATATGAGGGATCATACTCATCATCAGAGTGTAATAATATGAGGGATCATACTCATAATCATCACATTAGAATATGAGGGTTCATACTAATAATCATGGTGTTATAACATGAGGGACCAGACTCATCATCATAGTATTACAATATGAGCAATCATACTCATAATCATAGTGTTATAATATGAGTGATCATACGCACAATCATAGTGTTATTATAAGAGGGATCATACTCATAATCATCACATTATAATAAGAGGGAACATACTCATAATTATCGCATTATAATAAGAGGGATCATACTCATGATCATAGTGTTATTATATGAGGGATCATACTCATAATCATGGTGTTTTAATATGAGAGATCATACTCCTAATCACGGTGTAATAATGTGAGGGATTATTCTCATAATCATAGTATTGTAATATGAACGATCATTCTCATAATCATCATGTTATAATATGAGGGATCATACTCACAATCATAGTGTTATAATAAGAGGGACCATACTCAAAATCATAGTATTACAATATGAGCGATCATACTCAAAATCATAGTGTTATAATATGAGGGATCATACTCATAATCATAGTGTTATAATATGAGGGATCATACTCATAATCATAGTGTTATAATGTGAGGAATCATACTCATAATCATAGTATTATAATATGAACAATCATTCTCATAATCATAGTGTTATAATGTGAGGGATCATACTGATAATCATAGTATTATTATATGAGCGATGATTCTCATAATCATGGTGTTATAATATGAGGGATCATACTCAAAATCATAGTGTTATAATATGAGGGATCATACTCACAATCATAGTGTTATAATATGAGGGATCATACTCATAATCATAGTGTTATAATGTGAGGAATCATACTCACATTCATAGTATTATAATATAATGAGGATCATACTCATAATCATGGTGTTTTAATATGAAGGATCATACTCATAATCATAGTGTTATAATATGAGGGATCATACTCGTAATCATAGTGTTATTATGTGAGGGATCATACTCACAATCATAGTATTATCATAAGAGGGATCATACTAACTATCATAGTGTTATAATATGAGGGATCATACTTATAATCATAGTGTTATAATATGAGGTATGATACTCAGAATCATAGTGTTATAATATGAGCGATCATACTCATAATCATTGTGTTATAATATGAGGGATCATACTCATAATCAGAGTGTTATAATATGAGGGATCATACTCAAAATCATTATGTTATAATATGAGGGATCATACTCATAATCATAGTGTTATAATGTGAGGGATCATACTCATAATCATAGTATTATTATATGAGCGATGATTCTCATCATAAAAGTGTTATAATATGAGGGATCATACTCATAATCATAGTGTAATAAAATGAGGGATCATACTCACAATCATAGTGTTATAATATGAGGGATCATATTCATAATCATAGTGTTATAATGTGAGGGATCATACTCATAATCATAGTATTATTATATGAGCGATGATTCTCAGAATCATAGTGTTATAATATGAGGGATCATACTCATAATCATAATGTTATCATGTGAGAGATCATACTCGCAATCATGGTGTTATAATAAGAGGGATCATACTCATAATCATTGTGTTATAATATGAGGGATCAGACTCTTCATCACAGCATTATCATATGAGGGATCATACTCATAATCATAGTGTTATAATATGAGGGATCATACTCAAAAATAATGAGTGGTCATACTCATAAACATAGTGTAATAATAAGAGGGATCATACTCATAATCATCGCATTATAATATGAGGGATCATACTCTTCATCATAGCATGATCATATGAGGGATCATACTCATAATCTTAGTGTTATAATATGAGGGATCATACTCATCATCAGAGTGTAATAATATGAGGGATCATACTCATAATCATCACATTAGAATATGAGGGTTCATACTAATAATCATGGTGTTATAACATGAGGGACCAGACTCATCATCATAGTATTACAATATGAGCAATCATACTCATAATCATAGTGTTATAATATGAGTGATCATACGCACAATCATAGTGTTATTATAAGAGGGATCATACTCATAATCATCACATTATAATAAGAGGGAACATACTCATAATTATCGCATTATAATAAGAGGGATCATACTCATGATCATAGTGTTATTATATGAGGGATCATACTCATAATCATGGTGTTTTAATATGAGAGATCATACTCCTAATCACGGTGTAATAATGTGAGGGATTATTCTCATAATCATAGTATTGTAATATGAACGATCATTCTCATAATCATCATGTTATAATATGAGGGATCATACTCACAATCATAGTGTTATAATAAGAGGGACCATACTCAAAATCATAGTATTACAATATGAGCGATCATACTCAAAATCATAGTGTTATAATATGAGGGATCATACTCATAATCATAGTGTTATAATATGAGGGATCATACTCATAATCATAGTGTTATAATGTGAGGAATCATACTCATAATCATAGTATTATAATATGAACAATCATTCTCATAATCATAGTGTTATAATGTGAGGGATCATACTGATAATCATAGTATTATTATATGAGCGATGATTCTCATAATCATGGTGTTATAATATGAGGGATCATACTCAAAATCATAGTGTTATAATATGAGGGATCATACTCACAATCATAGTGTTATAATATGAGGGATCATACTCATAATCATAGTGTTATAATGTGAGGAATCATACTCACATTCATAGTATTATAATATAATGAGGATCATACTCATAATCATGGTGTTTTAATATGAAGGATCATACTCATAATCATAGTGTTATAATATGAGGGATCATACTCGTAATCATAGTGTTATTATGTGAGGGATCATACTCACAATCATAGTATTATCATAAGAGGGATCATACTAACTATCATAGTGTTATAATATGAGGGATCATACTTATAATCATAGTGTTATAATATGAGGTATGATACTCAGAATCATAGTGTTATAATATGAGCGATCATACTCATAATCATTGTGTTATAATATGAGGGATCATACTCATAATCAGAGTGTTATAATATGAGGGATCATACTCAAAATCATTATGTTATAATATGAGGGATCATACTCATAATCATAGTGTTATAATGTGAGGGATCATACTCATAATCATAGTATTATTATATGAGCGATGATTCTCATCATAAAAGTGTTATAATATGAGGGATCATACTCATAATCATAGTGTAATAAAATGAGGGATCATACTCACAATCATAGTGTTATAATATGAGGGATCATATTCATAATCATAGTGTTATAATGTGAGGGATCATACTCATAATCATAGTATTATTATATGAGCGATGATTCTCAGAATCATAGTGTTATAATATGAGGGATCATACTCATAATCATAATGTTATCATGTGAGAGATCATACTCGCAATCATGGTGTTATAATAAGAGGGATCATACTCATAATCATTGTGTTATAATATGAGGGATCAGACTCTTCATCACAGCATTATCATATGAGGGATCATACTCATAATCATAGTGTTATAATATGAGGGATCATACTCAAAAATAATGAGTGGTCATACTCATAAACATAGTGTAATAATAAGAGGGATCATACTCATAATCATCGCATTATAATATGAGGGATCATACTCATAATCATGGTGTTATAACGTGAGGGATCATATTCATAATCATTGTTATAATATGAGGGAACCTACTCATAATCATTGTGTTATTATAAGAGGGATCATACTCATAATCATCGTTTTTTCATGCGAGATCATACTCATAATCATAGTGTTATAATATGAGGGATCATACTCATCATCATAGTGTAATAATAATAGGGTTCATACTCATCATCATAGTGTTATAATATGAGGGATCATACTCAAAAATAATGAGTGGTCATACTCATAATCATTGTGTTATAATATGAGGGATCATACTCATAATCATTGTGTTATAATATGAGGGATCATACTCATAATCAGAGTGTTATAATATGAGGGATCATACTCAAAATCATAGTGTTATAATATGAGGGATCATACTCATAATCATAGTGTTATAATGTGAGGGATCATACTCATAATCATAGTATTATTATATGAGCGATGATTCTCATCATAAAAGTGTTATAATATGAGGGATCATACTCATAATCATGGTGTAATAATATGAGGGATCAGACTCACAATCATAGTGTTATAATATGAGGGATCATACTCATAATCATAGTGTTATAATGTGAGGGATAATACTCATAATCATAGTATTATTATATGAGCGATGATTCTCAGAATCATAGTGTTATAATATGAGGGATCATACTCATAATCATAGTGTTATAATATGAGGGATCATACTGATAATCATAGTGTTATCATGTGAGGGATCATACTCATAATCATGGTGTTATAATAAGAGGGATCATACTCAGAATCATAGTGTTATAATATGAGGGATCAGACTCTTCATCACAGCATTATCATATGAGGGATCATACTCATAATCATAGTGTTATAATTTGAGGGATCATACTCATCATCATAGTGTAATAATAATAGGGATCATACTCATCATCATAGTGTTATAATATGAGTGATCATACTCATAAATAATGAGTGGTCAAACTCATAAACATAGTGTTATAATAAGAGGGATCATACTCATAATCATCGCATTATAATATGAGGGATCATACTCATAATCATGGTGTTATAACGTGAGGGATCATAGGCTACTCATAATCATTGTTATAATATGAGGGAACCTACTCATAATCATTGTGTTATTATAAGAGGGATCATACTCATAATCATAGTTTTTTCATAAGAGGGATCAAACTCATAATCATAGTGTTATAATATGAGGGATCATACTCATCATCATAGTGTAATAATAATAGGGATCATACTCATCATCATAGTGTTATAATATGAGGGATCATACTCATAAATAATGAGTGGTCATACTCATAAACATCGTGTTATAATAAGAGGGATCATACTGAAAATCATCGCATTATAATATGAGGGATCATACTCATAATCATGGTGTTATAATAAGAGGGATCGTACTCATAATCATAGTGTTATAATATGAGGGATCATACTCATAATCATAGTTTTATAATATGAGCGATCATACTCATCATCATTGTGTTATAAAATGAGGTATCATACTCATAAGCATAGTATTATAATAAGAGGGATCATACTAACAATCATAGTGTTATAATATGAGGGATCATACTCATAATCATAGTGTTATAATATGAGGGATCATACTCATAATCATTGTGTTTTAATATGAGGGATCCTACTCATAATCGCTGAATTATAATGAGGGATCATACTCACAATCATAGCGTTATTATAAGAGGGATCATACTCATAATTATCACATTATAATTAGAGGGATCATACTCATAATCATGGTGTTTTAATATGAGGGATCAGACTCATAATCACTGTATTATAATATGAGGGATCATAGTCATAATCATAGAATGATAATAAGAGGGTTCATACTCATAATCATAGTGTAATAATGTGAGGGATCATACTCATAATCATAGTATTGTAATATGAACGATAATTCTCATAATCATCGTGTTATAATATGAGGGATCATACTCACAATCACAGTGTTATAATAAGAGTGACCACACTCATAATCATAGTATGACAATATGAGTGATCATACTCATAATCATAGTGTTATAATATGAACGATCATTCTCATAATCATAGTGTTATAATGTGAGGGATCATACTCACAATCATAGTGTTATAATAAGAGGGATCATACTCATAATCATAGTGTTATAATGTGAGGGAGCATACTCATAATATTATTATATGAGCGATGATTCTCATAATCATAGTGTTATAATATGAGGGATCATACTCATAATCATAGTGTTATAATATGAAGGATCATACTCATAATCACTGTATTATAATATGAGGGATCATACTCATAATCATAGTGTTATAATGTGAGGGATCATACTCATAATCATAGTGTTATAATATGAGGGATCATACTCACAATCAGAGTGTTATAAGAAGAGGGATCATACTCATAATCATCGCATTATAATGAGGAATAATACACATAATCATGGTGTTATAATGTGAGGGATCATACTCATAATCATAGTATTATAATAAGAGGGATCATACTCATCATCATGGTGTTATAATAAGAGGGATCATACTCATAATCATAGTGTTATAATATGAGGGATCATACTCTTCATCATAGTATTATAATATGAGGGATCATACTCATCATCATAGTGTTATAATAAGAGGGATCATACTCATAATCATTGTGTTATAATATGAGTGGTCATACTCATAATCATAGTATTATAATATGAGGGATTGTACTCATAATCATATTGTTATAATAAGAGGGATCATACTCATAATCATATTGTTATAAGAGGGATCATACTCATAATCATTGTGATATAATAAGAGGGATCATACGCATAATCATTGTGTTGTAATATGAGTGGTCATACTCATAATCAGAGTGTTATAATAAGAGGGATCATACTCATAATCATCACATTATAATATGAGGGATCATACTCATAATCATAGTGTTATAATATGAGGGATCATACTCATAATCATTGTGTTATAATATGAGTGGTCATACTCATAATCATAGTGTGATAATATGAAGGATCATACTCACAATCATAGTGTTATAATAAGAGGGATCATACTCATAATCATTGTGTGATAATATGAGGGAACATACTCATAATCATTGTGTCATTATAAGAGGGATCATACTCACAATCATAGTGAGATAATATGAGGGATCATACTCAAATCATTGTGTTATAATAAGAGGGATCATTCTCATAATCATTGTGTTGTAATATGAGTCAGGTCAGGTCAGGTATGGGAGCATGTGCCAGAACAGCGCGTCGCTGCGTCCACTTTCCGCCGGTACTCCAGGGGCCTCCGTCTGGCCATCCCCCAGGCAGATGCCAGGCCCATCCCCATCTCCTTGAGATGATGGTCAACCTGCTGCAACCATGAGGCACGTGGTCGGCCCACTGGCCTCCTCCACTCATGAGACTCCCTCGCTGAGAGAATCTGGTGAGCAGGATCAGCGTCAGGAAAACGAGCCACATGTCCATACAGCCGCAGCTGACGCTCACGGACTATGCAGGTAACAAATCTCATCCGAGTCTCTCTCAGCAACCGCTCGTTGGACACAAAATCCGACCAGCGATAGCCAAGGATTCTCCGAAGAGACCTGGTACCAAAGGAATTAAGTCTCCGTCTCAGATCCTTGGTCAAAGTCCAAGTCTCGCACCCATAGAGCAAGACTGGAAGTACCAAGGACCTGAAGACTCGGACTTTCGTCCTCCCGCACAGGTACCGGCAGCGCCACACCCCATGATCCAGTGAATCCATGACTCCCCAGGCCCGACCCAGACGTCTATTGACCTCCGGCTCACAACCTGCGGAGACATGAATATCACTGCCAAGGTAAGTGAATCTATCCACGACCTCAACATCCTCACCACAAACAGACACAGACAGGACAGCAGCATCCAAGATGTCACCGAAAGCCTGGATCTTTGTTTTGACCCAAGAAATCCGTAATCCCAACGGCTCCGACTCCTCATTCAGCACCTCGAGGGCCCCCAAGAGGATGTCTAAAGTCTCCGCAAAGATGACTGCATCATCTGCAAAATCAAGGTCCGAGATCTTGACATTGCCAAACGATGCACCGCAACTTGATCTCTCCGACATCCTCCCAAAAATCCAGTCCATACAAGTGCTGAAAAGTGTGGGGGCAAGTACACATCCCTGACGAACTCCAGTAACAACTGGAAATAAGTCAGAGGCGGTACCACCACACTTCACAGCACTCTCAGTACCAGAGTAGAGTTCAGACATCAGATCGATCAGTTTCGGTGGCACCCCACGAAGACCAAGAATCCTCCAGAGGACATCCCGATTCACTGAATCGAACGCTTTACAGAGATCAACATAGGCTGCAAGCAGCCCCTGCCGAAACTCTCGTCTGCGTTCAGTGAGGACACGAAGAGCAAGGATACGGTCAATCGTTGACCTCTTTGGTGTAAAGCCTGACTGCTCTGGACGCTGGTGCTCAAGCAGATGGTGGCGAACCCTATCAAGAATTATCCGAGCAAAGACCTTGCCCGGCACTGAGAGCAGCGTCACCCCTCGGTAGTTGTTGCAGTCTTGGCGATCACCCTTCCCTTTCCAGAGAGGGACAACAAGGCCCCTCTTCCAGTCAGTTGGGATGATGCCTGTGTTCCAGGCAGAGCACAAAACTGCATGCAACGACGCGAGTGCAGCATTTCCACCAGCCTTGAGAAGTTCAGCATGGATGCCACAGATCCCTGCAGCTTTGCCCCGTTTCAACTGGTTCACCGCAGCCCGTGTTTCCACAAGCGATGGTGGACCACAGTTGATTCGAGGGTCAGCAACAGGGATTGTAACACCCTTGACGTCCAACTCGACAGCTGGGGGATCAGCCTGGTACAACCGCTCAAAGTAACCGGCCCAGCGGGCCTTCACTTCAGACTCCTCTGTCAAGAGCCTACCACTCTCTGCTCGAACTGCAGTGCTCCGAGGGATGGGCTTGGATGAACGTAATGCGCGAATTCCCCTGTAAGCGGGACGAGAATCACCTGTCCACAGGTGATGCTCTACCCCTCACAGATTCCTCGCACATAGGCCTCCTTGTCCACCCTCAGTGCACGTACAGTTTTACGCCTCAGCTCCCTGAACAGCTCAGCTCTGCCATTCAGCCTGGCCCTGCGACTCTGGTCAATGGTATCCAGTGTCCCTTGAGAGACAAAATTCTTCTTTGCCCTGCGGTGAACTCCAAGGCATCCACCGGCAACATCAAGGACGGTGGTCTTGAAGGTGCTCCACAACTCTTCAGGACCCCCAAAGCACCCAGACCCCCCAAGTGTCCACTCAGCCTGTTCGCAAACTCCTCAGCTACTCTCTCATCCCTGAGCTTGGCAACATCCAGCCTAGGCTGGGATGGTACCATTCTCCAGGATTTAAGGTGCAGCTTTAGAGTTGCTACAACAAGCCTGTGGTCAGTATTGAGGAACTGAGCACTCTGGTAGACCCTGCAGTTCTGGATCATCCTCCAACGACCGTCAATGAGGACATGGTCAATCTCCTTTGCCACACCGCCAGCGTTGGAATACCAAGTCCAGCGATGAGCTTGCGGGCGCTGAAACCATGAACCAGCCACCCTAAGTCCATGACTTCTTGCAAAGTCAAGGAACTTAGTGCTATTCTGGTTCATAGTTCCTGACCCATGGGGACCAACACACACCTCATAACCATCCCTATCAGTTCCAGTCGATGCATTGAAATCCCCCAAGACTAGAAGTGTATCTCGTCTGGGGCACTGATCAACCACAGACTCGAGTGTGGCGTAGAATGCATCCTTCACGGTAAGATCACTCGCCTCAGTCGGAGCATAAATAGAGACCAGGGAAATGACACCTAAGGAGTGACGAATCCTTAATCTCATAATACGCTCGTTGACCGGTGTTACCTCAATTATCATTGGGGTCAGCTTATTAGACACAGCTACAGCAACTCCTTGGGTATGGTAACCATCAGAGCGACCAGACCAATAGTAGGTGTAACCACCCACCATTATCTCGCCGCAATCCGGTCTCCAAACCTCAGAGAGAGCTGCAATCCCGATGTCCAAACGCTTGAGCTCAGATGATAACAGAGACAGGTGATCATCCTCTCTTAGGGATAGGACATTCCAGGCACCCACCCGAAGGGACCGCCTCAGGTTAACCCAAGGAGACCGCCGTCTGGTGGACGACACCTCAGCACCACTCCGACACACTCTCCCGCAATCTGACCCAGGGATGTTACCCCGTGGTTTCCCTCCTATCAAAGATTGGGGGTCCCGAAGGCTTTGCCCCAATCCCATCATCCGGTGAGCTGCCCTGCGAAGGGAAGCTGCACAGGAGGTACTCCCACGGAGTGGGTTTTCAGATTTTTTTGCGTTTTTGCGTTTTGCGGAATGAAGGGTTTTACGGTGGCCGGAGTGCAAATCCTGCCACCAACCTCCTAATTAGAAGTAACCCAACTGCAGGAGGACGTCCGCAGACACAGTTGGGCACTAGATATGGATGGCCGTTGGCTCACAAGGAGCTCCTCCGCCCTTTGAGTGGTCATACTCATAATCATAGTGTTATCATAAGAGGGATCATACTCATAATCATAGTGTAATAATAATAGGGATCATACTCATAATCATATTGTTATAATATGAGGGATCATACTCATAATCATCGTATTAGAATATAATGGGGGATCATACTGACAATCATCGTATTATAATATCATGGGGGATCATCCTCACAATAATAGTATTATAATATAATGGGGGATCATACTCACAATCATTGTATTATAATGAAATGGGAGATCATACTCACAATCATCGTATTATAATATAATGGGGGATCATACTCACAACCATCATATTATAATATAATGGGGGATCATACTCACAATTATCGTATTATAATATAATGGGGGATCATACTCACAATCATAGTATTATAATATGAGTGAACATACTCATAATCAAAGTGTTATAATATGAGAGATCATACTCATAATCATATTGTTATAATATGAGGGATCATACTAATAATCATCATATTATAATATAATGGGGGATCATACTGACAATCATCGTATTATAATATCATGGAGGATCATACTCACAATCATAGTATTATAATATAATGGGATATCATACTCACAATCATAGTATGATAATGTAATGGGAGATCATACTCACAATCATCGTATTATAATATAATGGTGCTCATACTCACAATCATAGTATTATTATAAAATGGGGGATCATACTCAGAATCATAGTATTATAATATAATGGGGGATCAGACTGACAATCATCGTCTTATAATATCATGGGGGATCATACTCACAATCATCGTATTATAATATAATGGGGGATCATACTCACAATCATAGTATTATAATATAATGAGGATTATACTCATAATCATGGTGTTTTAATATGAGGGATCATACTCATAATCATAGTATTATAATAAGAGGGTTCATACTCATAATCATAGTGTTATAATGTGAGGGATCATACTCAAATTCATAGTATAATAATATGAACGATCATTCTCATAATCATCGTGTTATAATAAGATGGACCATACTCATAATTATAGTATATAGTATTATAATGAGCGATCATACTCATAATCATAGTGTTATAATATGAGGGATCATACTCACAATCATAGTGTTATAATATGAGGGATCATACTCAAAATTATAGTGTTATAATGTGAGGGATCATACTCACAATCACAGTATTATAATATAATGAGGATCATACTCATAATCATGGTGTTTTAATTTGAGGGATCATACTCATAATCACTGTATTATAATATGAGGGATCATACTCATAATCATAGTGTTATAATAAAAGGGTTCATACTCAAAATCATAGTGTAATAATGTGAGGGATCATACTCATAATCATAGGATTGTAATATGAACGATCATTCTCATAATCATCGTGTTATAATATGAGGGATCATACTCACAATCATAGTATTATAATAAGAGGGACCATACTTAAAATCATAGTATTACAATATGAGCAATCATACTCATAATCATAGTGTTATAATATGAGGAATCATACTCATAATCATAGTGTTATAATGTGAGGGATCATACTCACAATCATCGTCTTATAATATGAGGGATCATACTCATAATCATAGTGTTATAATGTGAGGGAGCATACTCATAATCATTGCATTATTATATGAGCGATGATTCTCATAATCATGGTGTTATAATATGAGGGATCATACTCATAATCATAGTGTTATAATGTGAGGAATCATACTCATAATCATAGTATTATAATATGAACAATCATTCTCATAATCATAGTGTTATAATGTGAGAGATCATACTCATAATCATAGTATTATTATATGAGCGATGATTCTCATAATCATGGTGTTATAATATGAGGGATCATACTCAAAATCATAGTGTTATAATATGAGGGATCATACTCACAATCATAGTGTTATAATATGAGGGATCATACTCATAATAATAGTGTTATAATGTGAGGGATCATACTCACATTCATAGTATTATAATATAATGAGGATCATACTCATAATCATGGTGTTTTAATATGAGGGATCATACTCATAATCATAGTGTTATAATATGAGGGATCATACTCATAATCATAGTGTTATTATGTGAGGGATCATACTCACAATCATAGTATTATCATAAGACGGATCATACTCACAATCATAGTGTTATAATATGAGGGATCATACTTCTAATCATAGTGTTATAATATGAGGTATCATACTCAGAATCATAGTGTTATAATATGAGCGATCATACTCATAATCATTGTGTTATAATATGAGGGATCATACTTATAATCAGAGTGTTATAATATGAGGGATCATACTCACAATCATAGTGTTATAATATGAGGGATCATACTCAAAATCATAGTGTTATAATATTAGGGATCATACTCATAATCATAGTGTTATAATGTGAGGGATCATACTCATAAACATAGTATTATTATATGAGCGATGATTCTCATCATAAAAGTGTTATAATATGAGGGATCATACTCATAATCATAGTATTATTATATGAGCGATGATTCTCAGAATCATAGTGTTATAATATGAGGGATCATACTCATAATCATAGTGTTACAATAAGAGTGATCATACTCATAAACATAGTGTTATAATGTGAGGGATCATACTCATAAATAATGAGTGGTCATACTCATAAACATAGCGTTATAAGAGAGATCATACTCATAATCATCGCATTATAATATGAGGGATCATACTCATAATCATGGTGTTATAACATGAGGGATCATACTCATAATCATAGTATTATAAGAGGGATCATACTCATAATCATAGTGTTATAATGTGAGGGATCAAACTCTTCATCATAGTATTATAATATGAGGGATCATACTCATCATCATAGTGTTATAATAAGAGGGATCATACTCATAATCATTGTGTTATAATATGAGTGGTCATACTCATAATCATAGTATTATAATATGAGGGATGGTACTCATAATCATATTGTTATAATAAGAGGGATCATAGTCATAATCATATTGTTATAATAAGAGGGATCATACTCACAATCATCGTGTTATAATAAGAGGGATCATACGCATAATCATGTGTTGTAATATGAATGGTCATACTCATAATCATAGTGTTATAATAAGAGGGATCATACTCATAATCATCGCATTATAATATGAGGGATCATACTCATAATCATAGTGTTATAATATGAGGGATCATACTCATAATCATTGTGTTATAATATGAGTGGTTATACTCATAATCATTGTGTGATAATATGAGGGAACATACTCATAATCATTGTGTCATTATAAGAGGGATCATACTCACAATCATAGTATTGTAATATGAACGATAATTCTCATAATCATAGTGTTATAATGAGGGATCATACTCATCATCATTGTGTTACAACAAGAGGGATCATACTCATAATCATAGTGTTATTATATGAGGGATCATACTCATCATCATAGTGTTATAATAAGAGGGATCATACTCACAATCATGGTATTATAATATGAGGGCTCATACTCACAATCATAGTGTTCTAATATGAGAGATCAGACTCATCATCATTGTGTTATAATATGAGGAAACATACTCATAATCATTGTGTTATAATAAGAGGGATCATCCTCAGAATCATCGTTTTATAATAAGAGGGATCATACTCATAATCATAGTTTTATAATAAGAGGGATAATACTCATCATCATAGTGTAATAATAATAGGGATCATCCTCATAATCATAGTGTTATAATATGAGGGATCATACTCATAAATAATATGAGTGGTCATACTCATAAACATAGTGTTATAATAAGAGGGATCATACTCATCGCATTATAATATGAGGGATCATACTCATAGTCATGGTGTTATAATGTGAGGGATCATCCTCATAATCATAGTATTATAATAAGAGGGATCATACTCATCACTATAGTGTTATAATAAGAGGGATCATACTCATAACTATAGTGTTATAATATGAGGGATCATACTCTTCATTATAGTATTACAATATGAGGGATCATACTCATAACTATAGTGTTATAATATAGTGGGACGGCTTGGCCCAAATGTTCAAAAGAATTGTGCATTTTGTGATACAAGCACCAAATTTGGCACAAATGTACATTAATATGTTGCAAACATTTTCAGATATTGGGCCACTTGAAATTCTCTCTTTATGTCCGCCATATTGGATTTCAAAATGGCCACCACTTGAAATCTACATTTGCTATTATCTCTGGATGTAATGCAGCTATTGACTTGATTCTGGTATCTAAATGTATGTTTTTGGGGGCAAGGAATCCAATGGTACCATTTTCAACTAAATATTATCTATCACAGTCTGTTATATAATTTTATTTGGAAATTATCTTGGCAAATATTGGATTCAACACAATACTTTGAAAAGAATGTCTTAGTTCTGTTAATATAAATTAGAAAAAAAAAACTATACTAAATAACTAGTAACAACTCAGACAGCTCATATATACTGGCAGTCTAAAATATAAATTCACATCAAGTGACTGCAGCAGCACTGTACATCCTGCAACACCATGCCTACAACCACAACTGTCTAGGAGAAACCAAGGATGCAGAGGACCTTCCGGAGTTTGAAGACTGGTGTTGCGAGAGAGGAGAAGACATCCCCCAGTTTCACTACTGGGCAACCATGCTGGAACTAGAACTGTTGGTTCTGGTGTATGTGCGTTCTCTCAGGCAGGGATCGTTAATGATGTACCTCGATGCTCTGACAGAGCTGGTCCCCTGGTTCCATGCACTGGATCACACCCACTATGCTCGGTGGATACCAGTGCACCTGAACGACATTTAGATACATTTAGATACCAGAATCAAGTCAACAGCTGCATTACGTCCAGAGATAATAGCAAATGTAGATTTCAAATGTGCTGTGTCACGTGATTGGGTTTTCGTATATCATGCCTCGACCGCTAGGGGTGGGAAGAGTGTGCTTCTGGTCGTGCAATAAAGCGGAGTAGATGGTGGCCCGCGTGCTTCTTGCGTCCCACCGCACCTGGTACACTCTAGTTGGCGACGAGGATGGTTGAATACACACTTATGCCCGTTTTCGACGGGGACGACTTCAAATTGTTTTCGGAGCAATTGGAATGCTATTTCCACGCGAACGATGTGGTCGACGAGAGCAAGCAGAAGTCGATCTTGCTCGCTTCACTTTCGCCGGAGCATTATCGGCTGCTGGGTGATTTAGTGGCACCGAACAGGCCCCGGGATGACGGGCTGGCGTTTCGGGACATTGTGGGGAAAATGAAAGCACACATGGCGCCGGAGAAGTCATTGCAGCTCGCTCGATTCCAGTTCGATCGCCTCTCGAAAGGGGCAGAGGAGCGCGTCGCTGAGTTCGTGGCGCGGATTAAGCGTGCTTCCGTAGCCTGCAAGTTCCCGGCGGGGGAGCGGCCAGCTCAGCTCAGAGATCGTTTTATTGCTGGTTTACAAGATGCGAAAATGGTTTCAGCGGTTTTACGGCTGAAGGATGAAGCCATTACATTCAACTCGGCGGTCACCACGGCTACAGCGGTCGAGCAGACTCGCGGGGATGTTCGAGCCATCACCGGCCACGCGGGGTTGCGAGCACCCCGGGATGCGCGCACGGCCTTCGATGCGGGTCGGACGTCGCCACGCGGACGCGCGTGCAGCGGGGTGACCCCGCGGACATGCTTGGGATGTGGAGGTCGACACCTGCGCCGTGCATGTCCGTATAAAGGCAACGTGTGTTTGAATTGTCACAAGGTGGGTCATTTGGCGCGTATGTGCCGTGGGGCGCCGGCCACCGTTAAGGTCATGGACGGCGATGTGCGAGGCGACTCGGGGCGGAACCAGCGGCCGTTGTTGAGCCTGTTTTCAATTGGCCCGGCGACAGCGCGCCCGATGACGGTGGAAGTTGAAGTGAACGAAACGCCGATCACGTTCCAGGTCGATACGGGAGCAGCGGTGTCGCTCATCGGCGAACAGACCGCGCGTAGACTCAACGGCTTGAAGCTTATCAGGTCAAACCTCTCGCTGTTCACGTACACCCGTGAGAAGATAACGCCAGTCAGGATGGCAGACGTGTCTGTGCGGTACCAAGGCCAGGTAGCCACGATTCGGGTGTACGTCGTATGGGGGAGGGGGCCGTCTCTCCTCGGCTGAGATTGGATGACCCACATCAGGCTAGACTGGGCCGCAGTTCACCTTGTGCAACCCGTGCCAAGCCAGTGGGAGGATCAGTTGGAGGAGATTCTTCAAAGACATCAAGGGTTGTTTAGCGACGACCTTGGAAAACTCAAGGGCATGGAGGCGAAACTCTTCTTGAAGGAGGGGGTGGTTCCTCGGTTTTGTAAACCGTGTCTGGTGCCGTATGCCCTGCGGGACAAGGTCAAGGGTGAACTGGATAGGCTGGAGGCCTGTGGAGTGATCGAACGGGTGTCGTGCTCGGATTGGGCCACCCCGGTTGTCACGGTGCTGAAACGGAATGGAGACGTCCGATTGTGCGGGGACTTCAAATCCACGGTTAACCCGGGGCTCAGCGTGGAGCAATATCCACTGCCATCAATCGATGAGATATATGCGCGATTGGCGGGGAGTCAATACTTCACGAAGCTAGACCTGCGTGATGCGTATTTTCACCTGCTGATGGATCCCGGGAGTAGCGAGCTTTTGACAATCAACACGTGTCAAGGACTCTATCGATATACCCGACTCTGTTTTGAGATTGCTTCGGCCCCAGCTTTGTGGCAGAAAGCCATGGATCAGGTTTGCATTGGCCTGCCCGCTCAGACCTACCTGGACGATGTGCTCATTGTGGGGAAAACGGCGGACGAGCATCTTGCGAACATTGCCCGAGTGCTGACAAAGCTAGAAGCGTGCGGCCTGCGCTTAAACAGGGACAAGTGCGCGTTCTTCAAGCAGCGCTTGGAATACCTCGGGCACATCATCACGCCGGAGGGGCTGTTGAAAGGTCCTCGGAAGGTGGAGGCGATTCAGCGCATGCCACCGCCTCGCGACAAGACGCAGCTGCGCTCGTTCATTGACATGGCCCAGTATTACCAAAGGTTCGTGCGCGGGCTCAGCTCACAACTTGCGCCGTTAACGCGGTTGCTCAAGAAGGACGAGCGCTGGGCGTGGGGGCCTGCACACCAGGCGTCGTTCGACCGCGTCAAGCGGCTGCTCACAGAGGATACAGTGCTCGTGCACTACGAGCCTGCGCGTCCGCTCCTATTGGCATGCGACAGCTCTGCATATGGCATCGGGGCAGTGCTCTCCCACAGGATGGACGATGGTTCCGAGCGGCCTGTTTGTTTTGCATCCCGGACCCTGTCCACAGCAGAGCGCGGATATGCCCAGATTGAGCGTGAGGCTCTCAGCCTCGTTTGGGGTGTGCGGAGGTTTCATCAATATCTGCTGGGGCGGCATTTCACTTTACAGACAGATCACAAACCGCTTCAATTCATCCTGAGACCCGACCGCGGGGTGCCGGTGGTAGCAGCCACGTGAATACAGCGGTGGTGTCTGTTTCTAGGTGCTTACGATTATGATATTCAGTTCTGAAGCACCGAGAAGCATGCTAACTGCGACGGGCTCTCACGCTTGCCGTGTGCGGAGGGTCCAGCTGCGTCTGAGTTGGGCGACCGGGTCGATGTGTTCACGCTGGACCAGGTACAAAGCGGGCCGGTCACAGCCAGGCAGGTTGCGGTGGAATCGGCTCGTGATCCGGTGCTTGCCCGTGTCGTCCAGGCGATTTCTACGGGGAATTGGAGCGATCTGCCTTCGACACCGGCATTTCAACCTTTCACGTCACGCGCAGCGGAGCTGTCGTTGGTCCAACGGTGCGTAATGTGGGGAATGAGGACCGTGATTCCACCGAGGTTCAGGCAGCGGTGTTTGGAAGAACTGCATGTCAGTCACCTTGGCATTGTGAAGACCAAGAGTCTTGCTCGTAGCCTGTTGTGGTGGCCGGGGTTGGACAAAGACATTGAGAAGTTGGTTAAGCGTTGCGCCACGTGCCAGACAGATGCTGATAACCCGCGTCGAGCTTCGGGTCTCTGGCCTGTGCCAGACCGAGCTTGGCAGAGGGTCAATGTAGATTTTGCGGGACCGGTTAATGGCAAGATGTTTTTGATTGTGATTGATGCATTCTCTAAATGGCCGGAGGTTGTAGTAATGCAGCATACTTCAGCAAACATTACAGTAGAGAAGCTGCGGACGATCTTTGCTAACAAAGGGTTGCCGGAGATCCTGGTCTCTGATAATGGTCCGCAGTTCATCGCGGGTGTATTTGATGAGTTTATGCGCCAGAATGGTATTCGACATCTAAGGTCCGCACCGTCATGCCTCGCCCGCTAGGGGTGGGAAGAGTGTGCTTCTGGTCATGCAATAAAGCGGAGTAGATGGTGGCCCGCGTGCTTCTTGCGTCCCACCGCACCTGGTACACTCTAATACTCATAATCATGGTGTTATAACATGAGGGATCATACTCATAATCATAGTATTACAAGAGGGATCATACTCATAATCATAGTGTTATAATGTGAGGGATCAAACTCTTCATCATAGTATTATAATATGAGGGATCATACTCATCATCATAGTGTTATAATAAGAGGGATCATACTCATAATCATTGTGTTATAATATGAGTGGTCATACTCATAATCATAGTATTATAATATGAGGGATTGTACTCATAATCATATTGTTATAATAAGAGGGATCATACTCATAATCATATTGTTATAATAAGAGGGATCATACTCACAATCATCGTGTTATAATAAGAGGGATCATATGCATAATCATTGTGTTGTAATATGAGTGGTCATACTCATAATCATAGTGTTATAATAAGATGGATAATACTCATAATCATCGCATTATAATATGAGGGATCATACTCATAATCATAGTGTTATAATATGAGGGATCATACTCATAATCATTGTGTTATAATATGAGTGGTTATACTCATAATCATTGTGTCATAATATGAGGGAACATACTCATAATCATTGTGTCATTATAAGAGGGATCATACTCACAATCATAGTGAGATAATATGAGGGATCATACTCATAATCATAGTATTGTAATATGAACGATAATTCTCATAATCATAGTGTTATAATGAGGGATCATACTCATCATCATTGTGTTACAATAAGAGTGATCATACTCATAATCGTCGCATTATAATATGAGGGATCATACTCATAATCATAGTGTTATAATATGAGGGATCATACTCATAATCATTGTGTTATAATATGAGTGGTCATACTCATAATCATTGTGTTATAATATGAGGGAACATACTCATAATCATTGTGTCATAATAAGAGGGATCATACTCATAATCATTGTGTTGTAATATGAGTGGTCATACTCATAATAATAGTGTTATAATAAGAGGGATCATACTCATAATCATCGCATTATAATATGAGGGATCATACTCATAATCATAGTGTTATAATAAGAGGGATCATACTCATAATCATTATGTTGATATATGAGTGGTCATACTCATCAACATAGTGTTACAATAAGAGGGATAATACTCACAATCATAGTATTATAATATAATGGGGGATCGTACTCACAATCATAGTATTATAATATAATGAAGGATCATACAATGATAGTCGTGTTTCGGACGCAGTTCAGAATACTCCGGAAGGATGGCGGCATCCTCAACAAGTTACGAATTCCTGCTCTCACCTCGAGGAGGGCACTGCATCAACGGCACAGTCACATTCCCATCAAACGATGCAACTAGTAGCCACAGGCTGTATCGAAAATGAATGAATCAAGCATGGTACAATAGTGTAATTGTAATACGTCAACCAACACTCTGCAATCCACAGATTACGATCGAGTCATCCATAAGTCGCCTGTTTTAAAAGTTAATCAACAAACCTATTAACTTACACTTGCTGAGCGCAAATATAAATAACTTTTACTACAAGATCATTGAACAATATTTTGATTTACCTGGAAACTTAACGAATCCCTGAATAATTCTGTTTCACTCTCTTTGTGGAACATCACATCATCATCCCCTCCAAGTACTGGATGTTGAGATTGTACTTCCATTCTAGCTTTTGTCAGACATGAAATCCCATTAATAGTGGGGCGGCTTCGCTGATCAATTGTGCACTTTCCCTTAAAAGCATGAAATTTGGCACATGGTTCGAGTCATACAATACAAAGATTTTTAGTCCAGGGGCCACCGGAAATTGCACCCCGTATGGTGGCCATATTGGATTTCAAAATGGCCACCAGTGTGGACCTGTTTTGTTAAATATCTCCTTAAGTAGTACAGATATCGAGACAGTTGAACCGCCTATACCTATATTTTACTGCTCTAGGAAGCCAATGGTGACATAAAATGTTTGAAAATTGTGGCTGCCATCTTTAAATCCAAGATGGCCACCATTGACAAACTATTTTGCTCAATATCTCATTAGGTAGTAAAGATATCAATACAGTTTTAACGCCTATACCACATTTTAGGGGTCTAGGAATCCAATGATGACTTAAAATGTTTGTAAATTGTGGCTGCCATCTTGAAATCCAAGATGGCCACCATTAACAAGCTATTTTGCTCAATATCTCATTTAGTACTAAAGATGTCAATACAGTTTTAACGCTTATACCGACGTTTTCGGGGTTTAGGAATCCAATGGTAAGATTGAATATGTGGCAGCGATCTTACAATCCTAGATAGCCACCATCCAAAGGCTAACATAAACTGTCATCAGTTAGCACAATATGTGAAGGAATGAACCATGAAGAAAACATCACAAGCAGTTGGAAAAAAAACCACAGTTACCATCACTTAACTTTTCTAGTCTCTGTTGCATTCCCCATCACAAGAACAAAGTGACGTGCATGGAAGTGCAGACTTCTTACACCTGCAGCAATCAGTGCATCCTTTTGTGCCTCCACACCGGATAAGTTCATTGCAGATCTTTGCGGCTTCCGGTGGTGTTGTCCAAATCGGTTTAAACTGACCGTCATAAGTTTCAACCCAATATAAATTTCCAGTGGGGTTTCCCGTTCCAGACTGTGTCTCAAATTAGTGGGTTTGTCCTTTTGCTTTCGGGCATGCTTGACTGCACTGAACTGAAGAAGCTGTGCCAAGCTTAGTGCAGCTGGGTTCGAAGGTTGCGACGCCTGGTCCTTAATGCTAGGACCCTCCAGTATCATGTTGACTAATGATATAAGTGAACTAGGCACGGATTCCTCCTGTCATGTTGCACTAAATGAACCATCAAATGGCTTGGATTTATCAAACAGATGTCCATGGACTATCTGAGCCGCCTGTGCAAGGTGCACTGCATCACTGTCACTGTCCTGTTGACACACCTTTGCTAAGTCATGTCCAATGTCCTCATCAAACATTAGCAAAATGTCTCTGCCCTTTTTAGTTGCTCTCATGTCAGGAAAATGGGCAAGAATTCACTGCTTGAGCCTTGTAGATTATATGTGGCTTTCCTGCTTGATTCCTAGTTGGTCCAGCCTGGAGGAATACAGGTTTGATAGATCAGCTCGCTTAAATACAGCAGCAATGATGGCATCCTCCAAACGGGTTTCCTCAATATATGTCACAAGTTCTGCAAATGCTATGCTACAGAGCATGTTATCGAGATTCTCGGTGCCTTCTTGCTCCATTTGGACCATGGATGCATGATAATAGAGAGAGGCGAAGCACTTTGCATGGTATTTTGCTTCAAGAGCAACCATATCTCCGCCACTGAGACGTCTCAGCAAGTCATCGTCTTCTAGAAGTGCAGCACACTCTCGAACACGTTTGTCTGTTTTGAAAGTAGAAACCTCATGAAGTTTCTCTTTTCCAGATGACCGCCCACAGAAAAAGCAGAGATCTTGAGAAATTGATGATGCAGAACTTGACCGAGTGCACTTAGAAACACCAGATGTACCTTCACCTGCATCATCAGCCGGTATATCTTTAGAACGCTTCCTTGCACGTTCCAGTTTTGTATTGTTCTACGTAAGCCTGCACGACCTCTGCCAACCTGCATTATGAGCAATGAAAGCTGCCTCGACACCATGACCTTCGTCCAATGTGTCAATGTTTATCGTTCTCAGCAGCAGACCGAGGTTATTAAACTCGAGGAGATTATCAGCCAATGTTTTGTACCCTGCGAGTGTTGCTTCACCTTGTTCACCTTTTCGTTGACTGGAAAACTGAACCTTTTCAGTGGTGTTCTGTTGACAAAGAATGCAGAGTTCCCACTGAGTAACTCGACCCATTTCAGCATCTGGCTTAGATGGATCCACAAGTTTGACGCAGTTTGCCATCTCCAGTTGCAGATGAACGGGCCTATGTAGGGTTGATCACTTGTGCAGTCACCATAACAATGGATGATGTCCCTGAAATGAGTAGATGCATAACTACTCCCAGTTTCATAGTTTGATCAATATTTTAAAGCATCAAAAATTTATTTGTCTCTGAAATGTGAGCATCGACCTTTAGAGCAAAATAGCTGTGGATGGTGGGATTTCAAGATGGCAGCCACAATTTTCAAACATTTAATGTCACCATTGCATTCCTAGAGCCATAAAATGTAGTTATAGGCGTTTCAACTGTCTCGATATCTGTACTTGTTTAGGAGCTATTTGACAAAACAGGTCCACAGTGGCGGCCATTTTGAAATCCAAGATGGCCACCATACGGGGTGCAATTCCTGGTGGCCCCGAGACTAAAAAATCATTGTGTGGTGTTACTCTAACCATGTGCCAAGTTTCATGCTTTGAGGGAAAGTGCACAATCGACCTGGTTTTTGGAGCTAAGCCGCCCCACTATTTGTCTTTGTAGGGCTTGTATTCTTATTTATTTATTATTTTTAAACATCGAAATACAAGGAAACACTGCACGAGGAAGACACGCGATTTGACCCATCATGGCTGCACTCTATCAACTTATCTTGGAAACTCAGGAAGTTCTTTTGGAATTTTTGGAAATCATCCCTTAGAAGTTTTTCAGGGAATCATGCCTACATTTTGTCAAGATCACTTGGAAATGAGGGATAATGTGATTTTGGAACTTTTGGAACCCTTTTAGGAATGCATGCCTGCATTTTGTCAATATCACTTGGAAATGAGGGATAATGTGATTTTGGAACTTTTGGAACCCTTTTAGGAATTCATGCCTGCATTTTGTCAATATCACTTGGAAATGAGGGATAATGTGATTTTGGAACTTTTGGAACATCCTTTGGAACCCTCTTAGGAATTCATGCCTGCATTTTGTCAAGATCACTGGAAATGAGGTATAACGTGATTTTAGAACTTTTAGAACATCCCTTGGAACTTTTTTTTTAGGAAAACATGCCTGCATTTTGTCAAGATCACTTGGAAATGAGGGATAATGTGATTTTGGAACTTTTGGAACATCCCTTGGAAATTTTTTTAGGAAAACATGCCTGCATTTTGTCAGGATCACTTGGAAATGAGGTATAATGTGATTTGAGAACTTTTGGAACATCCCTTGAAACTTTTTTCGGAATTCATGCCTGCATTTTGTCAAGATCACTTGGAAATGAGGGATAATGTGATTTTGGAACTTTTGGAACCCTTTTAGGAATTCATGCCTGCATTTTGTCAATATCACTTGGAAATGAGGGATAATGTGATTTTGGAACTTTTGGAACCCTTTTAGGAAGTCATGCCTGCATTATGTCAAGATCACTTGGAAATGAGGGATAATGTGATTTTGGAACTTTTGGAATATCCTTTGGAACCCTCTTAGGAATTCATGCCTTCATTTTGTCAAGATCACTGTAAATGAGGTAGAATGTGATTTTAGAACTTTTGGAACATCCCTTGGAACTTTTTTTAAGAAAAACATGCCTGCATTTTGTCAGGATCACTTGGAAATGAGGTATAATGTGATTTGAGAACTTTTGGAACATCCCTTGGAACTTTTTTCAGAATTCATGCCTGCATTTTGTCAAGATCACTTGGAAATGAGGGATAATGTGATTTTGGAACTTTTGGAACATCCCTTGGAATTTTCTTTAGGAAAACATGCCTGCATTTTGTCAGGATCACTTGGAAATGAGGTATAATGTGATTTGAGAACTTTTGGAACATCCCTTGGAACTTTTTTCGGAATTCATGCCTGCATTTTGTCAAGATCACTTGGAAATGAGGGATAATGTGATTTTGGAACTTTTGGAACCCTTTTAGGAATTCATGCCTGCATTTTGTCAATATCACTTGGAAATGAGGGATAATGTGATTTTGGAACTTTTGGAACCCTTTTAGGAAGTCATGCCTGCATTTTGTCAAGATCACTTGGAAATGAGGGATAATGTGATTTTGGAACTTTTGGAATATCCTTTGGAGCCCTCTTAGGAATTCATGCCTGCATTTTGTCAAGATCACTGTAAATGAGGTAGCATGTGATTTTAGAACTTTTGGAACATCCCTTGGAACTTTTTTTAAAGGAAAACATGCCTGCATTTTGTCAGGATCACTTGGAAATGAGGTATAATGTGATTTGAGAACTTTTGGAACATCCCTTGGAACTTTTTTTCGGAATTCATGCCTGCATTTTGTCAAGATCACTGTAAATGAGGTAGAATGTGATTTTGGAACTTTTGGAACATCCCTTGGAATTTTTTTTAGGAAAACATGCCTGCACTTTATGAACATCCATTTGAAACCTAATAAATGTCACTCATTTTCCACAATGTTAATTCTAAAAATCCATAAAGCGGATCACTGGCACATGCATCCACCAAAGGCCTCGGGGGTGGAGGTCGATATTTTTTTAAACAGACTCCGACTGTATTTGAAAAGCTACGCTTTATAAAAGCTGAATTTGTTTCAGTAATCAGCATCGCAGAGTTCTAGTTTTTCTCAGGGACATTCCTTTAGAAACAATAAAGTGCAAGCGGGGCATTCAAAAACTTCTCGACACGATGTACTGCTGTGCTCTTAAATACACAACGAACACCAACTTTTTAAATTATTCAATACACAAGTAGGTCTAATTAGTAAAATAATTTTTTTTTCAATCTTCACTCACTACATGTATACTATCCACTTGTATGCTACAAAATAAAACAAGTTGCCCTTTCTTAGACGATTATCTTGACTCACCCGTTCAAATAACTTTTGCAAGGACTGCATATCTTTCCGATTATTTAGTGAGAGTGTCTTCCTGTGCATCCTGGTTACACACATTAACAGGCTATTCATTGAACTCGGTTTTCTTTTTGGTTTTTTTAACCGTCGCTCAGCTGGGCTCGGATGTATTGTTGACCGGCAGCCCGTCGTGGTGGTATCAAAGTAACAAGAACCACATGTCTCACCTCGACTCACACGCTTGTTAGTGCACCCATTGGTGTCAGCCATTGACAAATAGTTTGCTTACGTTTTAGATGCTGCCTTGGGGTGAAACAAAGAAGGCACAGAGGCTCCGACAGGATAAGCGCAGGTATACAAGGCAGGAAAGCTAAAAATATTCCGAGATTAGTCGAGGATTCAAACGTCGTTTGTCTTCACCAACCCACACCCCTCGATCCCCTCCTGACCTTTTCATTCCATTCTCCCATGCGATTGCCAGTGTTTAAGCAAAGACCAGGGAATAATGAAATGCCTTTATTACTTACAACTATTCTCGACTTTGAAACGCTGCCTGAAAGAGCAAGCTAATCCATACAAAGATACAAGTTCCCTATTGTAACTGACTTCACCATGAGTAACAGCTTGTGATGCAGTCTGTGCTACGTTTGTTGTTCACTCTGTGACAGGCAACATTGGAAGGTTAAATGATGAAAATGGCATAAGCGTTGTGTTACCTCAATCGTATATAAACGCCCGTCGGTTTATTATCCTCGTGTAATCCTTCTCCCTGTGCACAAAGGCAGATCATCGCAGGCCAGTGACGTGTGTTTACATCATGTGTGTTGAGCATGACAGCATGGACAGCCCCCTCGTGAAATAACCTTCAAACATTTCCGATATGACTCAACCATCCCCAAGGATTAAATTGCTTTAATGTTAACATTATCCGTTATATGCCCACTTGCTAATGGTTCGATGTCACGGGACCACAGCTCCAATGGCCCGTAGTCCATCTATAATCCATAGCAGGCTTTCTGCGAACAGAATTGCCATGCTCACACCTGACTCCCTGGAGTACATTTGGAAGTGGTAATCAGAACACAAAGGTCTACTTTTCCAAATGATCCTGCAGGACCTCCAGAAATGACCACACACAAGCACATAAATCAATGGCCAGTTTAAATATCCCTGCAAAATTGGCTCATGCTCCAGGATTCCACAACCATGCACACTTTCCCTTTGGGATAGTGTTCCATGCTATATCGCTCATGGAGATCTCAACCTCCATAACATGCGGATGCATATTGAGGACGCTCACAGCAGTTAGAACTTGAATCTGCTGGCCAATACATATCACTACAGAAGAGTGGCTCACAACGGAAGCTCTGTTGTTGTTCACAATAAGAGTTAACTCTTTCCAGGTCACCAATCACAACACTTAAAGAACATTCCTCAAGCTCAGAATATTTCCTTTATGATACATTACACTCTTCTTTTGAGGAGGGGTTGTGCCTAGGAGCACTGGGTAAGTATGTTTCTTTCTTAGAACGTTCAAAAGTTCTTCGAAAGAGATATTCACCAAAATCCAAGACACATCCAAAAAGTCTATAACGAGGCTGATATATAAATAAATACCAAAACTTTTAATTTCCTACCAATTACATCGTACCCTGCCAGAATGAAATGAACAACCCCGATTGTAAAGAAACTTAATTTTAACAATATCAATGTTCTGTATGATTGCCTGATCCACATTTTGCCAAATGTGGAGTAGACTTCATTGCAGCTCTTGTGTATTGCTCGTCAGCTCCTGATCCACGTTCCCACGCGTGTTCCATGGCATTCATTTCAGGACTCTGTGGTATCCGGGAAGAAGCTGGAGCACATTCTGTCTCTTAGAGGCAGAGGTGGTTCTAGATGTTTGGAATGTGTGATGTGGCGCCGTCTTTCTGCGGTAACTGTGTTCCATACTGCAAAATTCCTTGCTGGTATAGTGTTCAGAGTGGGTCTTTCATCGCAGCAAGGCAATTTGCAATATCAGACAGTCCTAGGTAGCAATGCAAAAAAAGCCAATAACATTATATGAGGCAGTAATTAGGATAATGTGCATTCACTATAGGAAGTCGTGCTTCTTTGATGCACAACACATGACTGCTGGGAGCATCATTTCTGGGCGGCTGATGTGGAGCCTCCTGTAGGTAAGGACAAGAATTTTCTAAATTTCCCCAGAATGTTGGTGAGAACTCGATTACTCTGTCTCTGTCTCTGTCTCTGTCTCTGTCTCTGTCTCTGTCTCTGTCTCTGTCTCTGTCTCTGTCTCTGTCTCTGTCTCTGTCTCTCTCTCTCTCTCTCTCTCTCTCTCTCTCTCTCTCTCTCTCTCTCTCTCTCTCTCTCTCTCTCTCTCTCTCTCTCTCTCTCTCTCTCTCTCTCTCTCTCTCTCTCTCTCTCTCTCTCTCTCTCTCTCTCTCTCTCTCTCTCTCTGCAAGACAGTGGGATCTCAAACACCCACCACTTGATGCAAGCAGTGCCCAGCTTAACATCCATCTGAAGGATGATGCACTTTGAGATGCAACATCCTGCCTGCTTGTGTTTGCACCAATACAACAGTTTAGTAATGTTCAGGAGCCAACCCATACCCAAACATCTCAAAGGTAAGTGTGCTACCTCTGCAACATATTGTCAGGATGTAACTTATGCTGACATTGCGACAGAAGTAAAGCCAGTTGGACCACATGCTTAGTACTGTGTGCAGTTGTGCCTCCCATTTTACTCATTGATTATACTGGAGATGCTTCAGAGAGGGTTCAGTGTAGAACTGCTCAGCTGGGTTTTAATTACATCTCATGAAGATATCTTCATTTGGAAGTGAGGCTCAGTTTTCCAAAGTTATAAGGCAAGGCTGTTCATGTTGCAAAATATAACAAGTGGAGCTCCCTGAAATGCTTAAGTTCATGAAATAATTTGAAAGAACAGTTTGAAGAAAAATGTATGAATCGGTGAAAGGTGAAATAGAATAAGATTGGGATTGAAAGAAGAAAATTCAATAAAACTAGAAAGCTAAAGCAATTATTGTCCCCCACCCCTCCAACAAGGCCAGAGACGGGGGGGGCGGATGGGGGGGCATTAAATTGAGCTCCGTCCGACCGATCATCCGTTCATGTACTTTTGTGTACGAAATATTTCCAAAAATATTGCGTCTTTTGTAGAACAGATCAGGCACAACAGCACAAAAGGAACAGTTCAGAGAGTGGGTAAACACCAACTGAAAGCCAAGTAAGAGGTAGACTTAGACAAACAATGGGTGTGGGGAAAAAAGATTTGCAAGAGAGGATGCACAGGGTGAACAAGATGGATACAGAAGGAAACTCTCAGGAGGGAAAACTGAAAATTTGGAAGGAGGAGGGATTGGGGTGGGGCGGGGGTTAATGAGGGTATAAAAGATCATGCTTTTACATTGGGGACAATCTGAGATGGTGGTGAACAGCTGTCTTGAACACTTGGAGGGAAGAATGAGATTGAAGAGAATGTGGAAGTTGGTTCCACAGGAAAAAAAAAAGAGGAACGAATGAGTGGAGGTGAGCAATGATCCTGGATTTAGGTAGTTTATTCAGAAGGGGGTTGATGGCGGACAATGCATGCCCTGCAGACAGCTGGGGGTGGGGGCACAGAGCATGGAAAGAGCAGAAGGTGCAAGATCAGAAAGGAGGCAGTACAAGACAGAGAGACCACCGACCTGTCTGTGATGCAAAAGTGGTAATCCAATAGACTCAGATTCATCACGGGAGATTCCAATAATCTTAAAGGCCTTGATTTCCACAGCATCAAGCTGAGCAAGGTGTGAGGCAGGAGAGCCAGCCCAGAGGGGAGAGCAGTACTCCATCAAGCTTTGGATGAAAGCCTTTTAGGTGAATAGGAGTTCAGGTGTGCTAAGAAAGGACTTTGTATGACAGAGGATGCCCAGTCGACGGCTAGCTTTGGATTACAACTTTGAAATGTGGTTTGCCCAAGAAAGATCATGGCTGATAATGAGACCGAGGAGTTTGAAGGAATGAACTTCCTCAAGGGGATTGTTGAGAAAATAGAGGGGTGGGGTGTTTACCAGACGGTCCTTTCGGAGAGCAATAGTGAGAGTGTGAGATTTCACAGGATTTAAGGACATACTCCAAGTGTTTGACCAGCTTGTGATTTTTTTCAAGGTCTGAAGAGAGGGAAGAGTCTGCAGCCTGCCTGTCTAAATGATGAGTGATATCATGGCAGAGGGTGGAGTCATCAGCAAATAGATAAAGAGGATTTTCCAAAGATTCAGAGAGATAATTTATGAAGATCAGAAATAGGACTGTGTGGTGGAAAACTCGAAACATTACTCAAGTAACTCCAGCCACAATACAGGTTGAATCGCTTATTTAATACATGATCATGGAGAAAGACAATCAATTAAACTTGATTGCTTTCTGGCTTGATGTTCCAATCAGAGTTTCTTATATAGGGAACAGAAATGGGGAGGGTGATCCGCTCACATGTAAGTGAATTGGCCAATCACATTATCATAAGAGACAAACAGAACATTTTCAAGGACATGGTCATGACTGTTTCAAATGCAAATTCCTATGGTATGTCATCGAGCACTTTCAAGCTTCATCAGATACCAGCAAAGTACCCGTCTTCGACGGGTAATTCATAAATGAAAGCATATGTCGGTTACTCACAGTTTCTGTGGAGTCAATTTTGTTATGAACGGGTCTCTTCGGTTGTCTACTGCAGCACATTTTTAAAAACAACATTCCTCGTTTTCTTGTCTGGGGCATGGACGTGCAGCTTTGATCTTGATCCATCTGTTGATGCCGCAACATACAACATTCTGTGTGAGAAAACTGGCGAACGCAGATCGAGTCCGATTATGCTGAACGTCTGTCCCTGTGCTTTGTTTATTGTCATGGCAAAGCAAGGTCGTCAGGGAAATTGTAATCTACGGAACTGGAATGGCAGGTCACTGTCGGATGGTGTAAGTGGTATCCTTGGAATTAATGGATGTTTTCCTGCTGCCGGTCCATTAATCAGGATTACTTCAATCACATTTGGGCTCATTCGGTAGACTGTACAGCGGGTGCCATTCATGATATTTGGTGGATCCAATGAATGTAGAACAATAACTGGGAAGCCCACTTTCAGCTTAAGTTTGTGTGGTGGTACTCCTGATATTTCAATGGAATTCAGAAATTCAACATGAAAGTGCACCGCTTCCTCCGGAGTGAGTGTAGTGTTGATTGCATTATATATCTTGACTTCTCCTGGGAAGCGTTCAATGATGGTAGAGTTGACAGCATCCACCGTTTCATTGAGAGGTGCGAGTATCTCTCGTTCTTACAACCAGTTGTCGTTTGGAGTACGTCCTGTTAATCCGACAGAGATTTCCTCGATTAATTTGGATGGAGTTTCGTGCTGGTGGATCCCTTCTCGTAAAGTGATGGTGTCCGGTTTATTTTCAACAAGGTAGTTACCGTCTCCAATGTTCATGAGGAGGTCGGCGTAATTAGCAGCACGGTGGGGTCGTTTGTAAGCTGTGCTTGTATGTTGTCGTGCAGTCGGTACGTTGTAACGTTGCGCCATAACAGTGATCGCTTCAGCGTCGCATCGACTATGTTTGCACGTGTTCCTTGCTTCACAATGGGTAGTATTTGGTGGAAGTCTCCACAGAACATTACCGGGATGCCACCAAATTGTTTTGAATTTCCACAAATATCGTGTAGGGTCCTATCGATCGCTTCATACACGGCCCCGTGTGTCATCGGAGCCTCTTCCACAATAATTGCTTTGGCTTCGTTCATCACTCCAGCGATTGCTGTCCCTTTTTTCATAGAGCAGGTTGGTGTATCTTGTTCGTGAGCATTCAGCGTACTTTGAAGGCGGAATGTAGAGTACGTCCCCCTGTTAGTAAAGTTGCGGGTATACTACTCGATGCTGTAGCAATAGCAATATGGCCATTCGATCTGATCTTTGCGAGAATTAAATTCAAGAGGAAAGTTTTACCTGTCCCTCCAGGCGTGTCAACAAAGGTGATACCGCAGCACTGTGCGTTTACTTTGTCGAGAAATAGTGCATACATTTCTCTCCGATTTGCCGTCAGCTGATGCTCGTGGTTGTTGATGTACTGGTTTTGTTCACATACGTCGAAATTCGCGTACCGAACGTACTTCTGTGCGTGGTTTGCGGCCGTTGTATGGTCAAAGACAGGAAGGTTGTAGTTATCCAGAGTTTGACCTCCTTGTGCAAGGATGTGGTCTTCTATTTCCATCAAGCAAAGATTGTACATTTCCCATGCGCTGCCGTCGTCAACATGAACATTGTGGCAATGGAAAAAATCATCTGCTAACGCAGCTTTATGATCATTCCAGAGTGTGAGTGGGTTAATTGGTTCACAAAAAATCAACAGGACAATGAATAATTTCAGAAGACTTTGCGGGATCTGTCCAATAGTTGCCTCTCGCAAGGCATTATGTACATGGTTGTCATCCTCTGCAAGTCCCTTCACCAGACGTGCCTCTCAAAAAGTTGGTAGGATTACACTTTCATGACTCCTGAGATCTTCGAACGATGTCGGACCATGTTCCTGGTGAAGCAGCATGCGTAAAAAATAGCACTCTGATTGTTTTGGATTGACCGTGTAAACTCTACCGATAGCAGGGCTTCTGAATACACCGGGGAATTGTGGTTCTGGAGTTCCCCTCTTGCGTCGATTCCACTTTTTGTTGCAAGAATCCCAAGTGTAATACTTTTACACGTGTACACAAGAATCCCACAGCGAATTTTTTTGTCTCACAGTAGTTACATGCTATTTCCATTTCTTCAATATCTGTTTCAAGGAAGAACACATTTTCATCATTCGTGTGGGCTTGTGGGACAGCTGGCAACTGCAGTTGTTGCCTTGCATTCCTTTGTGCACAGACTTCTGGTAATCGCTGGGAAATTCTTCTTCGTTTCGGTGTTCTTGGCATGTTACCACCTGGAAACATATAAAAGTGATTTGTAATGTGCATTTAAATCAACTGATTTTAGTTCTTGGAATATATAGCCCCCCAGATTATTTTGGGTGCGTGGCCTTTTCATGCACGTGTATGGCCTGAATGATGGAGAATTACCAGTGCTGCAGTGGGATTTCCCAGTGCTGCAGTGGGATTTCCCAGTGCTGCAGTGGAATTTCCAAGTACATACTGCAGTGGGAATTCCAAGTACTGCAACAGGAGTACCAAGTGTTGCAGTTGAATTGCTAAGTGCTGCAGTTGAATTTTCAAGTGCTGCAGTGGGATTGCAAAGTGTGATTGCAAAGTACTGCAGTGGGTCTTCCAAGTACTGAAGTGGGGTTTCCAAGTACATAAAAGTGACTTACGGGAATGTAGTAAGATCTTGCAAGCTCACAAACTGATTTTCAGGTACAATCTCACTTGATGGTCAGCTAAAAAGGAGAGTGAATAACTTTACTTTTATTTTACTTTATTTGGAGCAGGAAGACTCCACCAAACAGGGTGGGTAGCTGTACAATTTTTGCTCAGTAGTGACTGATGACTGAGTTGTGAGTCAGTGGATGAAGAAAAAAAATCTTAGCTTGACAATTTGAGGATGGTAGTATAATTTGAGTCAATTAGACAATTTGAAGTTGATTACAGGCCGAGAGTGATTGGATCAGAAAAGTATGCTGGTAAGGCCTAAGTCACATTTGCCACGGCGGCCGTGGGGTCTACAAAATCTACGGCCACTAGCAATTATAGGGCGGCCGCAGTATTTCCACAGTCACACAATGTAGCAGTCACATATGTTTTTATTTTTCGGGTAGCCGCACGGCGTATTTATAAATTGTGGAGACCGAAAGCGTGGGGGTGCCATACGGTCTTTGATTTGATGTCCCACGGTGACCTTAGGGCGTTCCTGCGGCGGCCATATAATTTTCAAGGCAGACGCAAGTTGCCCGCAAGGCGACCACAGGGGGACCGCAGGGGGGCCCCGAAGGCGAACGTGCGGCCAGATGGATGGTAACGAGTGGGTTCTTTTTTTTTCTTTCTTTTTTTTTTTACCAGTTCTTTTGTTTCGGCTTGTCGGATTGCTACGGCGAACGTAGAAATGAAAAAAGTTATAACTCCGCACTATAATTCCACGGCGACCCTACGGCCTGTAAAATATAGCCAAACGGCGTAGGGCCACCCTGAGGCCACCGCAGAAACTCTGCGGCCGCCGCACGTTTCTGTCAGTTCAGAGGGCGTACGGCCACCGTATCCTTGCCGTAGAGCAAATGTGACTTAGGCCTAAGCAAACCACCTGCATATTTCATTCTACTTTCCAAATGCAAACCTGCAAAACTACCAAATACAACACTGTGTCTTTTTGCACTGTTGACTGTTCAAATCAAGAGCAAACCTAACCTGCATCTTTTTTGCACTGCTCAAATGTTATGCAAATCTGCATCTTTGTTTCACTGTTTAAATGTTTTGTACCGTTGAACAGTAGCTTGCTGGTTTTAAGGATAAGGCTTAAAGGAAGGCAAGCTAGATAGCAATCTTTTTTAATTTTGGCTTTTTCGTTTTGGCTTTTTTCTTCTGTTGTCTAGAAATAAAAGTGCGTAGGGGATGGTTATGACGTGCAAGTCAGGAAAGGATAAAAAATTACTCACCTGAATGAATGCGAGGAAACCTCATTGCTCATTCCATCGATAAAATAAACATTTTTCCATCGATAATCACAATTTTCAATGAACGTGGAAGGCGGTTTTACTTTCTTATTCAATGAAAGTGGTAACGGTTTTACTTCCTTCTTAAGAGCATTGGGTGTGTCCTGCCCATTTTCACCCCAAAATTCACAATAGATAATAGTTAGTTCATAACGAAAAGTAGATATAGCCACCTTTCCAATAGCAACTTAAATAGCTGCCAATTTTCAGGAGGATACGATTTGAATTGACAGCGCAAAACGGGAACAAAATTCGGCGTTTCTCTCTTATTGTATAGATTTGCATTGATCCGCTGTCCTCCCCCTTCATGATTGTTGCATAATGTATACTTCATTTCAACATAACAGTGCTTCATGTTCATGTGATTCCAAGAGATTTAGTACACAGCAAATGTTATTCATTATTCATTAATTAAGCATTCCTGCTTCTCACTGGCACCAGTCTCACCGGCACCTGAACAAAGGCAGCTTTATTCTACCTAACTTACCAACCAAGTAAAATAAAATATTATATTGTTACACAGTTCACTAACACTTTTTCTATTCATTATAAAACAACCATCAGTTTACAATGATCCATTATCAAGTCTATTTTAAAGTATCGGAGCAGCAAACATAAGAGAGGGGGACACGTTTCATTTTACTAAGCATGGACTAATAATCAGATCTTTCACCAGGCCCAGATGTGCTTGGACCAGGATGGGGATTATACATTCGTTATTATTAATGCCATATGGTTTGAAATATTCGCTTTGAGTGGTACATTGGTGGTGTTGAACATTTACTTGTGGATTCAGGAGAGCACTTTCTCAACATTGAGAAAGGCAAACAATATATTAATCAATGATCCTAAGTTTTTAAAATATATGTTACAGTTATATGGAACTAACAAGACCACAGGATATTTGAACAGAGATTCTATTCCATTCACTCGTGGTTTGTCAAGCGTTGCAACGAGTAAAAGAAACTCACAAACTGCAGGCAGTCCACTCTGCAAACGTAATGAGCTCTGATGAGATGAGTAAAACTCACAAACCATGGGCAGTCCACTCTGCAAATGTAATGACTTCTGACTTTCTTATTGTCAGAGATCTAATAAGCAAGTTTTTTGCTGCAGGCATTTTAAATCTTTATCTCAACTCTGTATCAGTGCCTTTACTAATGATCCTTTCTGGCGAACCATTCCTTATATGGTGACAAAATGAGTCGAGCTAATGCTTTACAACAGATTTCATACCTCCATATTGTTTAAAAGCATTTGAAAGCATATTAAGAGAAATGAGTACATAATTTGTGGACAAAGAGCACTTATCCCAACATGAAAAAAAAAATGTTTCAGGATGATCAATACAGAAACACCAATGCTTTGCAAGTGTCATGTGATCCACAGAGCTTTCTCTCACCAAATATGTCCATATTCACATTTCACAAGATGGAATTCATTATTTTACTTACACAACTCGACCCAGAACACTGCCTTGGCGCACTCCAGCCTGGCAGGGAGGGGAAATGACAGGATTCCGGTGAGTGCCATACGTTGCCTACGAAAGTAGAGGAAGTCAGTAAGCCATGTGTGTAGTTGGCCTTGGAAGCCATCAGCAGAGACTTTGGTGAGCAAGGCAGGATGCCAGACTTTAACAAAAACACGAGATATTTCCAGAGAGACGGCACTGATCTCATGTCTGACATTGAGGACCTCCATCCATTGTTGGGTGAGTAGAAGCAGCTTGTTCAAGGTGAAGTGACCTGGTTTAATTTTAATATTATATTTTGAACACGAATTGAAACATGAATAGGAAGACAAGTTTTACCATACTTTGGTTTTGAATTTGTCCCAATTGCACATGCGTAGAGAGGAGTGTGATACATTTTTACTCTGTGGTCCTGTCTGACATTCAAACAAAATTGAAAATTATTCCAAACAGGAAACTTACTGTTTTTAAGGATGTCATAAAGGACACAAACAATAGGCACGAAGAACTCATGTAACATGTTAGATTTGGCGGTGTAATTGACACTGTGTCAATGGCAGTAAATTCCGGCATTAATTAATATATACCTTTATTCAAATTGAATTATGTACTTGAACACTGAAGAGCACAAATTGCCTTCACAATACTTCCACACCATGCTACATATCAATATATGGCATGGGAGGGCGTGGCGTATGAGAGGGTCAGGGTGAAGAAGATGGTGATTGACGCTACGTTCTAGGGTTAATAATGAAACCTCAATCTCTGAAACTGGCACTCAATGTGGTCCTATTACAATGTATATAGATGAGGTATACAAGACTGCTTCAGTTGTGCTAAACTTCTGGATTTGTTTTTTTAGATCCTCGTGGAGGATCTCGAAGTCTTACTCACGTTGTTGTTGTTGTTGTGGACTTTTTTGTTTCACAGCCTACAGTTTTCATCGAAACTTCCTGAAACTTGGCATATACATGTAAAAATACCCTGCGCAGACAGTAACCATCTCCGATGTTGAAAATTCCTCCTCGAAAAAAAAGTTATGACGTCAAAATATCTCCGCTAATTGAAATCGCCTAAAAAATTATCTCCGAAACTAAGCAAGCTTTTTGAATTCTGTTTGCAGGAATCGAACAGGGCATTAGCAGAGATGACTCACGGCACATATGATACATCACTATGACGTCATATCAATTTTATGACGTCATTCCTATTTTTTGACATTTTTTTGTTTTTGGTTTCATGTTTCACAGCCTACAGTTTTCATCGAAACTTCCTGAAACTTGGCATATATATGTAAAAATACTCTGCGCAAACAGTAACCATCTCCGATTTTGAAAATTCCTTTGAGAAAAAAAAGTTATGACGTCAAAATATCTCCGCTAATGGAAATCGCCTAAAAAATTATCTCCGAAACTAGGCAAGCTGTGTGAATTTTGCTTGAGGGAATCGAACAGGGCATTAGCAGAGATGAATTACCACACATATGATGCATCACTATGACGTCATATCAATTTTTATGACGTCATTACTATTTTTTGACATTTTTTGTTTCACAACCCAGAGTTTTCATCGGATCTTCGTGAAACTTGCCATGTATGTGCAGAAAACCCACGCGCAGGCAGTCACCATCTCCGATTTTGGAAAGTCTTCCCAGAAAATAAGTTAACGTCATAATATCACTGCTAATGAAAATCGCCTATACCATTATCTCCGAAACTTGGCAAGCTGTTTGAATTTTGTTTGCGGGAATCAAGCCGGGCATTAGCACAGATAATTTATCACAAACCTGATGCATCACAATGGCGTCATATTCGTTTTCATGACGTCATCATTAGGAGGACGAGGATCTTAGCTCATTCGGGCTTGTTTTAACAATCTTTAAAATCATTGTTTTATTAAAATTGAAGTATTATACTTGAACACTCTGCAGGGTAGGCTGGGGTGTGTTCAGTTACGAAGCAGCCAGCAAGCACTTGCTTGTCATTACTTATCAAAGGTTTTGAAGGGAGTGCTTAATCCACTTGGTGAGCACTCTACAAAGAAATGTGCTCACTGAACACACCGGTGCTGTTGGCTTAACGGGTAAGATACTTGGCTTACAATCTTAGGGTCTTGACTTTGAGCTCCCGTTAATTTCATCCTGTTAAATAACCAGTTGGGTTGATTCAGCCTGTAATTCTTCAGAGGTTGACAAAATGAGTAACAGCTTACTGGTAGCAGGGGGAACTGCATCAGCGGCACAGCCTCACTCCCAGCAATGATGCAACTAGCAGCCAGCCACAGGCTGCATACGAAATAATGATACTGCGTGGGGTATCTTGTTCGATGAACTTTCTATTTTACATCTGTGTTTACATGCTTGAGAGTTTTATTTTGATTTCATGATGAAATAACTTGTCGATTATGTGTGAAAATACTCTGCATTAAATGGTGTTGGTATTATATAATGGGCAGAAATAAATTAGTGGGTTTTGCAATGCAGTGCATATAGTGAGGTTAATGAAACTACATTGTTATAATTTTAATATGGAAACAAAGAAACACGACATAATAATGACCGAAGCTTTTCGTGCTGCACTCCTCAGGGTAAACAAGCTCAAATGAGCTAAGATCCTCGTCCTCTTAATGATGACGTCATAAAAACGAATATGACGTCATTGGGATGTATCAGGTTTGCGATAAATTATCTGTGCCAATGCCCGGCTTGATTCCTGCAAACAAAATTCAAACAGATTTCCTAGTTTCGGAGACAATGGTATAGGCGATTTCCATGAGCGGCGATATTATGACGTCAACTTTTTTTCTAGGAAGAATTTCCAAAATCGGAGATGGTTACTGCCTGCACGTGGGGTTTCTGCACATACATGGCAAGTTTCACGAAGATCTGATGAAAACTCTGGGTTGTGAAACAAAAAATGTCAAAAAATAGGAATGACGTCATAAAAATTTATATGACGTCATAGTGATGTATCATATGAGCGGTAATTCATCTCTGCTCATGCCCTGTTCAATTCCCACAAATATAATTCAAAAAGCTTGCCGAGTTAGATAATTTTTGAGGCGATTTCCATTAGCGGAGATATTTTGACATCATAACTTTTTTTTCTCGGAGGAATTTTCAAAACCGGAGATGGTTACTGTCTGCACAGGGAATTTTTACATATATATATATGCCCAGTTTCAGGAAGTTTCGTTGAAAACTGTAGGCTGTGAAACAAAAAAGTCCACAAGAACAACAATGTGAGTAAGACATGGAGATCCTCCACGAGGACCTAAAAATCGCAGCAAGTGAAGGCGCGTGCTTTATTCGCAGGTCTCAATAATGTAGCCGCTGATTGATTCAGCCGTAATGACGTCACGGTTAATCCGAACGCCCATTGGTCGGCTCATCATCTTCACCTCGAGCTCCCATTGGCTGGAGCAGAGTTCGTCGATGATTGACGTTTGCAACCACATCCTGGAGAGAGGGGGGATGGGTTTACATAATAACCCCGATAGGGAAGGTGCTCTTCTTAACGTACATTACAGAGATAACGAGTCTTAGAGTCTTCATGCTGTGTGTTTCAATTTTGGCATATGGTTCATAAAGCCATAACAAACACACACACACACACACACACACACACACACACACACACACACACACACACACACACACACACACACACACACACACACACACACACACACACACACACACACACACACACAAACACACACACACACACACACACACACACACACACACACACACACACGGCTCAGACATAATGTTGCAGTTTTGAGAAAGTACAGACACACACAGAAGGTAAATGCACCCAATATAAAGGTCCATAAGAGTAATTATTTTCATCGTGTAAGACCAGAACAACCTCTCCCTTTGCGTAGTGGGTGTGTGTGATTCAATGCGTTAGACGAATGGTGGAGAGCTTTTTCGTGTTGTCCTGGGGGTAATTTATGTTTGTGAGTGTCACGGCACCATGACGAAGGCTTGTCATTCTGGCCTGACTGCGCACATGCTGTGGTTAGTCCTCTCCCCTCCACCACCCCCGGGAAGGCACGCCGCCATGCTGGATAACACAGGTGCGAGACCCCAATGTGGTCAATCAGGGGGAACAGCCGATAAGGGGGAAACGGTTCCTCGGAGCGCATGCAAAAAATTAAAAAAGGCTGCAGAGGAGAAGTGGAGCGAGTGGTGAGGAAGAAAGAGTAGAGGAAGAGTGAGTGCTGCTGAGGAAAGAGGTTGAAGAGAAGAGCGAGCGCTGTTGAGGTAAAAAGAGGAGGAGGACATTTAGAGCATGGTGTTGGCTTCGTGGTTCGGGTGGCTGGCTTGGGATCTTTGGGTCCTGAGTTTGAACCCCGTTGTCCACTGAATTAACACAAGGTGGGGTTGACTCAGCCTGTCATCCTTCCGAGGTCGATGAAATGAGTACCAGTGTCCTGGTATAATGGTTGTATCGGTGCTGTCTTCTGCCTGCAACCGCAGTGCGGTAGTCTTCATCCTCATGAAGCTGCACTTATATGGAGGGAAGGAGCGTTGGAGAGAAAAGCAGTTACGGCTTTTAGTTCGTGGCTCACAAGTGCAGGTCAGCTCAGTCGCAAGCGAATTTCCAACATCGGGCCAACGTTGGTGAGAGATTGACGGAAGGAAAAGGTCGGTTCGAGAGCTGCACAAGCTCATGGCAGCTCGTGGAAGCTCATCGATGAGGTGCACAGAGGCATCCAGAGTGTGGGGTCGAACAGGCACGACGATGTGCACATTGGGCCAGCAGCTGCCAACCTCCACCATGGTGACATTTTATGTTGGCTGTCAATGTGTGTGAATGTGGCAACCTGTAAACTGATTTGTGTAAGTAAGGTCAAGGTTAAGACTGCTCTTTCATCCATTTTCTTTTTCATCATTTGCCATTTGTACATATTTCATTGCATTTTCTTCTTTTCTTGCTGCGTCATCATTTCTTGCAAATAAATTATTCCAGTGGAATTGTACTTCCCATCTGCCTGTGTCTGTGATTTCCACTTGTTGGTCCAGCAATGTATGTCGATTAGCCATGGCTCTCACATCAGTCCGGCATTGTGATCGCGGTAAGCTCGGCCACCGTAATCAACACCCAATAAAGAAGAAAGAAGCACAATCGCCGATGGCACGATTCTCCGATAAGGTGACTGCGTGTTCCCAGTTAAACAGTCATCAGACAGAGGACACGAGGTCACGTGGTTAAATTGTTGATGTTTGCGGTTGATTGGCGACCCGCCATGACACAGACTTATCCGTGTGCAATGGCCTCGATTCCCGGTAAGTCCGAGGAGAATCGGAGGACACCCCCACCCTCGTAGTACCCCCGCGACCCTGGGTCCGCAACAACACACACACAGGTCAGGGGTCAGGTATGGGAGCATGTGTCAGAACAGCGCGTCGCTACGTCCACTTTCCGCCGGTACTCCAGGGGCCTCCGTCTGGCCATCCCCCAGGCAGATGCCAGGCCCATCCCCACCTCCTTGAGATGCAGGTTAACCTGCTGCAACCACGAGGCACGTGGTCGGCCCCTTGGCCTCCTCCACTCACGAGACTCCCTCGTTGAGAGAATCTGGTGAGCAGGATCAGCATCAGGAAAACGAGCCACATGTCCATACAGCTGCAACTGACGCTCACAGACTGTGCAGGGAACAAATCTCATCTGAGTCTCTCTCAGCAACAGCTCGTTGGACACAAAATCCGACCAGCGATAGCCAAGGATTCTCCGAAGAGACCTGGTACCAAAGGAATTAAGTCTCCGTCTCAGATCCTTGGTCAGAGTCCAAATATCGCATCTATAGAGCAAGACTGGAAGCACCAAGGACCGAAAGACTTGGACTTTCGTCCTCCCGCACAGGTACCGGCAGCGCCACACCCCATGATCCAGTGAATCCATGACTCCCCAGGCCCGACTCAGATGTCTATTGATGTCTGACTCACAGCCAGCAGAGACATGAATATCACTGCCAAGGTAAGTGAATCTCTCCACGAACTCAACATCCTCACCACAAACAGGCACAGACAGGACAGCAGCATCCAAGATGCCATTGAAAGTCTGGATCTTAGTTTTGACCCAAGAAACCCGTAATCCCAGCGGCTCTGACTCCTCATTCCGCACCTCGAGGGCCCCCAAAAGGATATCGAAAGTCTCTGCAAAGATGACTGCATCATCTGCGAAATCAATGTCCGAGATCTTTACATTCCCAAATTATGCACCACAGCTTGATCTCTCGAACATCCTCCCTAGAATACAGTCCATACAAGTGCTGAAAAGTGTGGGGACCAGTACGCACCCCTGACGAACTCCAGTAATAACTGGAAATAAGTCAGAGATGGTACCACCACATTTCACAGCACTCTCAGTACCAGAGTAGAGTTCAGACATCAGATCGATCAGTTTTGGTGGCACCCCACGAAGACCAAGGATCCTCCAAAGGACATCCTGATTCACTGAATCGAACGCTTTGCAGAGATTAACATAGGCTGCAAGCAGCCCCTGACGAAACTCTCGTCTGCGTTCGGTGAGCACACGAAGATACTCGAAGATACGAAGCAAGGATACGGTCAATCATTGACCTCTTTGGTGTAAAGCCTGACTGCTCTGGACGCTGGTGCTCAAACAGATGGTGGTGAACCTGATCAATAATTATCCGAGCAAAGACCTTGCCCGGCACTGAGAGCAGCATCACCCCTCATTAGTTGTTGCGGTCTTGGCGATCACCCTTCCCTTTCCAGAGAGGGACAACAAGGCCCCTCTTCCAATCAGTTGGGATGATGCTTGTGTTCCTGGCAGAGCACAAAACTGCATGCAACGACACGAGTGCAGCATTTCCACCAGCCTTGAGAAGTTCAGTATGGATGCCACAGATTCCTGGAGCTTGACCCCATTTCAAACGGTTCACCGCAGCCCGTGTTTCCACAAGTGAAGGTGGACCACAGTTGATTCGAGGGTCAGCAACAGGGATTGTAACACCCTTGACGTCCAACTCGACAGCTGGGGGATCAGCCTGGTACAACCGCTCAAAGTAACCGACCCAGGGGGCCTTCCTTTCAGACTCCTCTGTCAAGAGCCTACCACCCTCTGCACTAACTGCAGTGCTCCGAGGGATGGGCTTGGATGAACGCAATGCGCGAATTCCCCTGTAAGCGGGACAAGAATCAACTGTCCACAGGTGATGCTCTTCCCCCTCACAGATTCCTCGCACATCGGCCTCCTTGTCCACCCTTGGTGCACGTACAGTTTTATGCCTCAGTTCCCTGAACAGCTCAGCTCTGCCATTCAGCCTGGCACTGTGACTCTGGTCAATGGTATCCAGTGTCCCTTGAGAGACAAAATTCTTCTTTGCCCTGCAGTGAGTTCCAAAACATCCACCGGCAACATCAAGGACGGTGGTCTTGAAGGGACTCTCCAACTTTTCAGGACCCCCCAAAGCACCCAGAACCCCCAAATGTCTACTCAGCCTGTTCGCAAACTCCTCAGCTACTCTCTCATCCTTGAGCTTGCCAACATCCAGCCTAGGCTGGGATGGTACCACTCTCCCGGATTTAAGGTGCAACTTTAGAGTTGCTACAACAAGCCGGTGGCCAGTATCGAGGAACTGAGCACTCGGGTAGACTCTGCAGTTCTGGATCATCCTCCAACGACCATCAACGAGGACATGGTCAATCTCCTTAGCCACACTGCCAGCGTTGGAATAGCAAGTCCAGCGATGAGCTTGTGGGCGCTGAAACCATGAACCAGCCACCCTAAGTCCATGACTTCTAGCAAAGTCAAGAAACTTAGTGCTATTCTGGTTCATAGTTCCAGACCCATGGGGACCAACACACACCTCATAACCATCCCTATCAGTTCCAGTCGATGCATTGAAATCCCCCAAGACGAGAAGTGTATCTCGTCTGGGGAACTGATCAACCACAGACTCGAGCGTGGCGTAGAATGCATCCTTCATGGTGAGATCACTCGTCTCAGTCGGAGCATTGACAGAGACCAGGGAAATGACACCCAAGGAGTGATGAATCCTTAGTCTCATAATACGCTCGTTGACCGGTGTTAACTCAATTATCATTGGTGTCAGCTTATTGGACACAGCTACAGCAACTCCTTGAGTATGGTAACCATCAGAGTGACCAGACCAATAGTAGGTGTAACAACCCACCATTATCTCGCCGCAATCCGGTCTCCGAACCTCAGAGAGAGCTGCAATCCCGATGTCCAAACGCTTGAGCTCAGATGATAAAAGAGACAGGTGATCATCCTCTCTTAGGGATAGGACATTCCAGGCACCCACCCGAATGGACCGCCTCAGGTTAAACCAAGGAGACCGCCGTCTGGTGGACGACACCTCAGCACCACTCCGACACACACTCTCCCACAATCTGACCCAGGGATGTTACCCCGTGGTTTCCCTCCTATCATCAAAGATTGGGTGTCCCGAAGGCTTTGCCTCAATCCACTCATCCGGTGAGCTGCCCTGTGAAGGGAAGCTGGACAGGAGGTACTCTCACGGATTGAGTTTCAGATTTTTTTTGCGTTTTTGTGTTTTGCGGAATGAAGGGTTTTACAGTGGCCTGAGTGCAAATCCTGCCACCAACCTCCTAATAAGAAGTAACCCAACTGCAGGAGGACGTCCGCAGACACAGTTGGGCACTAGATATGGATGGCCGTTGGCTCACAAGGAGCTCCTCCGCCCTTTGACAGGTCTTGTTTTTAATCCTGCTGGGTGTCCATATCCAAACACCCTCCTCACCAGAAAACCTGGTGAGGGACACATCTCATAAACATATTAACACACACACACGTCTCATAAACATATATACATATATATATATATATATATATATATATATATATATATATATATATATATACATATATATATATATATATACATATATATATATATATACATATATATACATATCAGGTCAGGTATGGGAGCATGTGCCAGAACAGCGCGTCGCTGCGTCCACTTTCCGCCGGTACTCCAGGGGCCTCCGCCTGGCCATCCCCAGGCAGATGCCAGGCCCATCCCCATCTCCTTGAGATGATGGTCAACCTGCTGCAACCATGAGGCACGTGGTCGGCCCACTGGCCTCCTCCACTCATGAGACTCCTCGCTGAGAGAATCTGGTGAGCAGGATCAGCGTCAGGAAAACGAGCCACATGTCCATACAGCCGCAGCTGACGCTCACGGACTATGCAGGTAACAAATCTCATCCGAGTCTCTCTCAGCAACCGCCGTTGGACACAAAATCCGACCAGCGATAGC
>NC_140967.1:6888789-6896289 GCF_056783735.1 Eptatretus burgeri | reverse complement strand
GGAGGCCATCCCATTCTCCTGGCCTCACCCAATTCAACACGGGGAACACATGGCCAAAACCTCTTAACCTGTCTCATTGAAAATAGACAAGGCTTGTTCCACTGGTGAATTATGTAACAGACAACTTCACCCTAACACAGGTCCCTCTCCATGTTAAAAAAAATGTAAAATGGCAGATAAGGCCTCAAAGTAATGAAACAGAACCCCCAATCATCATGAACTATATATATATATATATATATATATATATATATATATATATATATATATATATATATATATATATATATATATATATATATATATATATCAAGAATAATACAGAGGTTGTAATAAAGATGATGTATCATAAGAGTGTGATTGAAAAGTTTAATCGTAGTGCTACGTTATGACCAAACTTTACATAAAACTATTATATCTGATGATTCCTTCACATCTTGGACTTGGATCCAGAGAAGCATTTTTTTTATTTTTGAAATCCCTGTTGTAATCAATGTCAGCTCAATTCAAGTTACATTCCGTGCCCTGTGCCCGTGCATGGACAATGCAAGTACGTTCCTTACATTCAACCGAGCAAAACCGCTGTATGGTTGCCATCGTTAATGACGTCATACCTTCTTGGGAGCTGTACTTTGGGTAACCTTCAAGTAATTTTCCATAAACGCTGCTACAATGGGCCTGTAATGGGACTCAGCTGTCATCTCTGCCCCTCGTTCCTTGCTTTTTACGTGTTATTGCAGCAAAAAGAAGAAAAAAAAAATCCGACTTGGTACCTGATTCCCCAAAACACCCCTTACACCAACCCAGCCCTTCTTCGGTACCACCCTCAACCCGCGCGCTCTCTTCCACATTGAAACAATTTTGCAAATGACTCGGAAGAATGTCTACATTAACTGGAAACGCATGCTAAAACTTCCCGCACAGCTGCATGGAGCACAGTCCGCGAGCGAACAAATTACACATCTGCAGCGCCTCGTCTACAAATTGCCTTTTCCCCGGGAACCCGAACATGCAGCAATTTGCATCATTTGGGAGCTCAGGCTTCAGCAATATGTTTACTTGACAGTGCCTTTCATGCCAATGAGATAATTTGTTTTATGATGGCGATTTTTTTTTTCAATCCATGCCACGTGGCCTTCAAACTCAAAACAAACTTTCAAACCTAACTGCTTTAAACTGTTGTGCACATTTCTGTACATATTTTAATGCAAAGATTTTGAGGGCTCATAGCTAAGTTCTCATGAAACAAGAACAGGGTAATAGTGTCGACTTCTTTCCCACCGTTGCATTATCAGGGAGAATGGGTGGGTGTATATATAAATAAACAATTGACCCTTCCCACACTACTTGAGCTGAAGAAGCTGCATAAAGCAACCCAAGAAGACCTACACAAGATAAGCGCTATGCTGTTTTGAACCCTTCTCAGAATTCCTCATCAACTACAGAGACGTTCACACACAATATACACATGAGAATCCCAATGCAACACACCCCCTCCACTACCGTATGGGTTTCCATCCATATCTAGGACCCAATTGTGTCTGCGGACATCCTCCTGCAGCTGGGTTACCTTTTTTTTTTTAAGAAGGTTGGTGACAGGATTTGCACTTCAACCACCGTAAAAACCTTCACTCCGCAAAACATAAACTATCAGAAAGAAAATTGAAAACCCACTACGTGGGAGTACCTCCTGTGCAGCTGCCCTCCACCGGGCAGCTCACTGGATGACACGATTGGGGCAAAGTCTTCGGGACCTCTACTACTTGATGGAAAACCTATCTCTTGACAGAGGAGTCCAAAGTTAAGGCCTGCTGGCCCAGTTACTTTGAGCGGCTGTACCAGGCTGATCCACCAGCTGTGGAGTTGGATGTCAGGGGTGTTACAATTCCAATTGCTGACCCTCCAATCAACTGTGATCGACCTTTGTTTGTGGAAACAGGGTGCGGTAAACCAGTTGAAATGGGGTAAAGCTCCAGGGATCTGTGGCATCCATGCTGAACTTCTCAAGGCTGGTGGAAATGCTGTACTCATGTCATTGCATGCAGTTCTGTGCTCTGCCTGGAACACAGGCATCATCTCAACTGAGTGGAAGAGGGGCCATATTGTCCATCCCTGGAAAGGGAAGGGTGATCGCCAGGACTGCAACAACTACCGAGGGGTGACACTGCTCTCTGTGCCGCGCAAGGTCTTTGCTCGGATAATTCTTGAAAGGGTTCGCCACCATCTGTTTGAGCGCCAGCACCCAGAGCAATCAGGCTTTACACCAAAGAGGTCAACGATTGACCGTATCCTTGCTCTTCGGCTCCTCACCGAACACAGATGAGAGATTCGGCAGGGGCTGCTTGCAGCCTATGTTGATCTCTGTAAAGCGTTCAATTCAGTGAATTGGGATGCCCTCTGGAGGATTCTCGGTCTTCCTGGGGTGCTACCAAAACTGATTGATCTGACGTCTGAACTATACTCTGGGACAGAGAGTGCTGTGAGATTTGGTGATACCATCTCTAATTGATTTCCAGTTGTTACTGCAGTTTGTCAGGGGTGTGCACTGGCCCCCACACTTTTCAACGCTTGTATGGACTGGATTCTGGGGAGGATGTCAGAGAGATCAAGCTGTGGTACGTCATTTGGAAATGTCAAGATCTCTGACCTTGTTTTCGCAGATGATGCAGTCATCTTTGTGGAGACTCTGGAGATCCTTTTGGGGGCCCCCGAGGTGCTGAATGAGGAGTCAGAGCCGCTGGGATTATGGGTTTCCTGGGTCAAAACTAAGATCCAGGCTTTCAATGAAATCTTGGATGCTGCTCTCCTGTCTGTACCTGTTTATGGTGAGGAAGTTGAGGTCACAGAGAGATTCACTTGCCATGGCAGTGATATTCATGTCTCTGCTGGCTGTCAACCAGAGGTCAACAGACATCTGGGTCGGGCCTGGGGAGTCATGGATTCACTGGATAATGGGGTGCGGCGCTGTCGGTACCTGTGCAGGAGGACAAAAGTCTGAGTCTTCACGTCCTTGGTGCTTCCAGTCTTGCTCTACGGGTGTGAGACTTGGACTCTGACCAATGATCTGAGATGGAGACTGAATTCCTTTGGTACCAGGTCTCTTCAGATAATCCTTGGCTATTGCTGGTCAGACTTTGTGTCCAACGAGCTGTTGCGAAGAGAGACTCAAATGAGATTTGTTACCTGCATAGTCCATGACTGTCAGCTGAGGCTGTATGTACATGTGGCTCGTTTTCCTGATGCTGATGTTGCTCACCAGATTCTTTCAGCGAGGGAGCCTCGTGAGTGGAGGAGGCCAATGGGCCAACCACGTGGCTTGTGGTTGCAGCAGGTTGATCAGCATCTCAAGGAGATGGGGATGGGCCAGGCATATGACTGGGGGATTGCCAGATGGAGGCCCCTGGAGTACCGGCGGAAAGTGGATGCAGTAACGCGCTGCTCTGGCACATGCTCCCATACCTGACCTGACCTGACCTGAATCCAATCTTGTCCTGGCCTGGCGGACCCTACACGCTGGTACATGCAGTGTTTATGACCAATCATTTTGATGCGTTGTGTTTATTCATATCTTTTCTTGGATTAATTTCCAACATCATAAATTTCAAAGCATTTTTAATTGGACTAAATGTAAAACAAATTTACATGAAAACGATAATTCATCACAATCAAAGATTTTCTTAGTGGCAGCCATGATGCCGTTTCATTTTTTGGGCAAGCTCCTCAAAGTTTAGTTTTATATTGATGGATCGAGCACAACACAAGTCATGCTGAGGTTCCATACGACTCCATGCTTTAGTCTTAATTACCAGAAAACCTGAAAATCCTTGTTCACAGAGATACATTGTTGGAAAAAGGAGAAGAGCTATTTCACCCTCTCGAGACAAAATGGGCTAATCCTTCAGTTTGGTCCAAAATTTTCATTACGGGAGGTTTTCAAAACGTTGCTTCTGCATTTGATTTTTCTGGAGCTCTATAAGTTCCTCTTGAAATCCTGGAATATCTTCGACTTCACTGACGTTCATATTGAACACATCCCTGATCCAACTACGCTTCTTAAGATCGACGTTTTCCTGAAAATATCTGTCCATTTCTTCCTGAAGGTTCTTCAGATGATCTTCAAAAATACTTTTGATGTCAACAAGGGATTTTTCTGACGTATCTTCCAGCAGAACACTCAGTTCTGGAAAACTATCCGTTTTTCCCTTACCCAGTTTTTCTCTCCAAAGAGCAAGTTTTTTTCTTGAATGAGGCAATTTTTTCACCGATGTCCACCATGGTATGATTTTGACCCTGCATGTCTGAATTCAGTTCATTCAGGTGCTTGAAGATGTCGCAAAAATAAGCAAGCTTTGCCAACCAAGCAAAATCTTTAAAGCAGTCTGCCAGCGCATGTTTCTTCTCAAGTAAAAAAAAAAACTTAAATTTCCGTCTTTAGTTCAATAATTCCTGCGAGAATCTTCCCTCGAGAGAGCGCCAATGAACATCAGAGTGGAACAGCAAGACCTGGTGCTGTGATGCCATCTCTTCACACATGCTATGGAAAATACGTAAGTTTAAAGTCCTGGCCTTTATGAAATTCACAATTTGGATAACATCATTGAGAATTACATGAAGGTCCGGTTGCAAATGTTGAAAGGCAAGGTTTTCCCAATGTAAGAAACAGTGAATTATTACATCATGGTTTTCTGCTTTTACAAGAGCAACAAAACCCACACGATTTCCCATCATAGATAGAGCTCGGTCAGTGCACACAGCCAAACAATTCAACCAGTATAGATCATGTTTCTTGAAAAAAATTGTTCATCATATTAAAGATGTCTTCTCCAGTTATGTGTTCTTCTTTGCCTTAAATTAACTCAGTGGCTTTTCGACAAACTTTGGATGAACTGAATGCAAATGACGTTTCAATTTGTTTTCCCTCATAGATTCGTTGGCGAGGACTTGCAGACACTGAACACACTGAGGTCGGACATTCCCAGATCGTTCTGTCATCTGCGTGAAGCCATATTTCAAAAAGTCAGGCTTATACTGCAGTTGTGTTTTGCGTTGGGCATTTTTTCCAGTTATAGGGCAGACCTAAAATGAAAAGAGTTTAAAATTGATTGGAATATTTTTATTCATAAAAGAAATATTATAAAACATGTATAAAAATATAATAAAAACGTGAATGATTCAGAATACAAAATATATTTCGGCAACAGAATTTAATTTTAAAAAATGAATTTAAATAAAAATGTAATAGGAATCCTTCATATTCTGCCAATGAAGTGATCCATTTTTAACACTATAATGTTTCTTTTTGGAGACCATCCCATGACCATTAGAAACACCCTCGTGACCCTTATTTGGGTCGCGACAATGGGTTTGGGAACCACTGACGCGTACCAATACAGGTCTGAGGAAGCTCGATGGGAAGCGGGTGAAATGTCACCTGAGATCGGGTGTGCTCTTATTTCTTTATTACTTAAATTAGCAGAGTAGATTAAGCCACTTGCCGAGAGCCTTACAGTCGACAGCGGTACAGTTTGTGTCCTGATCGGGATGTACAGTCAGTGGTTGCTATTAAAGGTAGATGAAGATATACAGCACACATGGACGTGGTACATTTGGGGAGATTTGGATTTGTCGGGACTCTCCTCGGGTGCGTGGGCATGCCATGCCTGTTATGGGCACCGTGGTGGTAAAGGCCCGGTCACACCTTGACGTTTTAGCCAGCGATGGCAACGTATTAAAATGTATGTAAAACGCTGGCTTACGTTGAACTTTTGATTTTTTTTTTTTAAAGATTCGGACGTATTCATAGCGACTTGGTCTTATGTATAACGCATTGGTAATGGACACAGAACGTTTCGTTGTGTTATAGATAACTTATACCAACGAATGCTGAACCTGTTGTCGGCCTACACAACCGATGCCCAACGATAGTCTAACTTCGGCATAGCGCGTTGCACGCATCGCCGACGATGTCGTGACGTAGCCTATTAAAAGGCTGACGCACAACGATTTGAATCATAACTGCCGTAGAAATGGAAGTGTCAACATCGCGGTCACACCTTGGCGATCTTGCCAGCATATGCCGACCTAAGAAAAATGTATCTAAAACGTTGGGGCACGTCAAATACGGTATGAGTAAGTTTGGTATACGCGAGTAGAACACGAAAGTACGCTATCATACGTCATAGTAAGTAGAGTACATCAAGAAATTTTAAACATGTTCAAAATTTTACGGCGTACTCGGTGTATGACACACGTTCCGCATGCGATGGGGATAAGTTTTACACACGATATGTGGACGCTTACACACGTCCACAAAGGCTACTTATAAGCTACTCATAAGTCGAAACACGTCGTGGTAATGTCTTTTTTACGCGAAACTTATTTCTAACTTATGTTTGACGTGCTTTGAACCAATTCTTTACGTAGTCCCAACACACATCGACGTATGTAGACGTATTCCAATGACGTCTTCCGGTCGACAAAAAAAAAAAAAATAAATGAACGTGTTTCTAGCTTACAACTGCCATATAAAGACGTGTTCCCAGCGGTTTTGGGAATTGGTATATAAAAATGCTGCGCATAAAAGGGGAACCCAACAGTGTTTTCGAGTCCTTTTTGAGTCGATGTCCATGTCAGCAGTAACAGTATCAGTATCAGTATCAGTATCAGTATTAGTATTAGTAGTAGTAGTAGTTTGTTCATGTTGGCAGTAGTAGGTGAGTGTGAGGGGGAGGGTGTGGGTTATGATGGATCGTCCTTGCGTCCGCGCGTCCACGTGTAGGAGACATCTTTTCACCATTGCTCGAAGTTCTTCGCAGCTAATTTTTTTATGGGGCTTTTTCAACAATGAGCTATGGCTTGTTTTTACGATTTAGGTCGATTCATAATGGGTTGGACAAATGCACAATGAACTAATAACGTGCATAGAGCGCTTCGATAACATAGATACGGTATACCAACGAATAATTATCGTGTAGCCGGCGTTTACAAACTATGCCCAACGATAGCCTAACTTATCCATATCGTGCGGCAGTTTATTTTTTGCCGGTGATGTGGGGTTTGCTATTCATAGGCTGCCACTCAACGATTTAAATGGCTGCATCTCCACTATTGAAAGTAGACGCTTGCGCTCAACAATTGGATTTTTTTTACACTAAACGACTTTTAAACGGTACCACTCAGCTATTTTCATTGTTTACAATGAACGATTTAAATTGCTGTCACTCGCCTTTGTTTTTTGACGCTGGGGTTTGGAAATTTGAAGCGTTTCTTCTGAACGTGTTAAAACGCTCAAACTCGACTATTTTAAATAGACGCTGCCGATGGACAATTGGAATCATAGCCAAGCTCGACATGGAAGTGTGAACATCCTCGTCATGCCCAAGAAAAGTTTGAAGAATGCTGCAAATAAGTGTCCTGGCCGTGGCCGTGGACGCTGATGCAAGGACGATCCATTATACCGACGTCTTTCAGCCTATGAGTAACTTAAAAGTAACGTCTGTC
>NC_140967.1:6853789-6878789 GCF_056783735.1 Eptatretus burgeri | reverse complement strand
AATGGTGTGCTGTGTGCTTGTCTCGAACTCTCTGTCTTGTATGGAACTAAACCTTCAAGTTGATGAACTGGATTCAAACCTCTTATCTGTTGAGGTAAGATTTTTATTTTCCTATTTTCAAACTTTGATTGAAGCATACTCATTTAATAATTAAATAACTTAATTAATACATTATTATTTTCTCTCACAGGAAATTGTATCTGAAATACAAAATGAAAATACTGCTTTTGCTACAACTTGGGAGGAAATTGTTGGCTTGGTTGAAGACCTTATGAGCGACCAAGACCTTGAGTGGGATGACTTTGGTGTTCCTTGGAACTCTCTGTCTTGTATGGAACTAAACCTTCAAGTTGATGAACTGCATTCAAACCTCTTATCTGTTGAGGTAAGATTTTTATTTTCCTATTTTCAAACTTTGATTGAAGCATACTCATTTAATAATTAAATAACTTAATTAATACATTATTATTTTCTCTCACAGGAAATTGTGTCTGAAATACGAAATGAAAATACTGCTTTTGCTACAACTTGGGGCGAAATTGTTGGCTTGGTTGAAGACCTTATGAGCGACCAAGACCCACAGAACGAGTTCGTCCTTGATGACCCAACCAAAGAGTTATACCTTGGAGACCAGCAAAATCCTGAAAAAGAGTTTTACAGCAATAGTACTCATTGTGAGTTATCAAGACAATACCCACTGAACAAGTTATACGTTGATGAGCCAGAATACAAGTTTTACCTTGGAGACTCACAAATTTTGAAAAATCAGTAAATGAGTTCTGCCTTGATGGTTTAAATAACTACCTTGGAGACTCAGGAAAAGGGTTCTGCCAAGATGGTTCTAAATATGGGAACTACCTTGGAGACTCACAAATTTTGAACTACCTTGGAGACTTGGAAAGTTGGGGTTATTTTGAAGACTTGAAATGCTACCACTCTTTGGGATTTAAACCTATCAAGAAAGTTCTTACTCCCTCTTTCTATGTCATCAAACCTGAAAGCCTTAAAAGACAGAATTGGAAGAATAGAAAAAAAAAACGTAAAATATATATATATATATATATATATATATATATATATATATATATATATATATATATATATATATATATATATATATATATATATATATATATATATATATATATATATATATATATAGGTGGAAATCTCATTTTGAAAAAGACTGTGTTGGGTGAGGATTGAGTTGGGGTTGAGATTTTGAATGTGAGGGTTGGGACACACACACACATACACATCAACAAACAAAAGTTAAGCCTTGACTATTCAGTTGAGGATTCTGTGTTTGGGGTTCACAGATGTAAGAACGTCCACCCCTTGACACACATTATATACTGTTATACACCTCGGACTTGGCCCTCGAGTGTCCACAACGGTGTATAGTAGGAGGGAGTGAAGCGCCAACCTATTGCTCCCATTGCACACACACACACACACACACAAACAAAAGTTAAGCCTTGACTATTCAGTTGAGGATTCTGTGTTTGGGGTTCACAGATGTAAGAACGCTCCACCCCTTGACACACATTATATACTGTTATACACCTCGGACTTGGCCCTCGAGTGTCCACAAAGGTGTATTATCTGCTTAGTTTTGTCTTTTGTAATTCCTGTGAATAAAATAAACCTAAAATCTCTTACCCTTCCAAATCATATATTTTATAAGTCCAAGGAACTGTATCTATTACATCAACAATTTAAAAAAGTTCTTTCGTCCATCGTTCAGTAAAACCCTTTTCAAAATGAGATTTCCACCTATATATTCTTACGATATCACCAACTTTGAACTTAGGTTTTCTGACATTAATCTCTTTTTCATATTTTAATTTTGTAAATGTTTCTGATGGCTTCATATTCGTTGACGTGTGAATCGTGTCATTATACTTATCCACAATATCCTGAATAAAAGATGACCATTGTTGTGAACCGAGTTGTGTGAATTTTTTATATAGTCTCTCTTTTAAGGTACGATTAAAACGTTCAACAACAACTGCCTTCCCTTCATTAAAGGTACTGTATAATGTAATACTGTTATTTTTTAGAAAATTCATAAATGTCTTGTTATAAAACTCTCTACCCTCATCAGTCCACAATTTTTTAGGTTTTCTCTTACTTTTATAAAATATCTGTTGAAAAGCTAACATAAGAGTATTACCTGTTTTGTTTTTTAAAGGGACAACCCACACATATCTACTCCTCAAATCAATAACGGTTAAAGCATACTTGTACCCCTTATCATTATTGAGTTCAATCAAATCAGCAGACCAGATATAATCTACTTCCTTGGAATAAACTTTCCTTCTCTGAAACTTTGTGAATATTGGTTTATGTAATTCATCAGCTAATTTCTCTTCAGTCTTAATGACATCATTAGAGCTTACAAGTTTTTTGAATTTCCAAGTCCAAGTTTCAATTTAGCACTGATCATCTTCTTCACAATGAACCGATCAACTTTTTCTCTCAAGGTTGGATTTTTGTATCAGAGACAAATTATACAACATTTCTCTATCGGCTTCATGCTTTTCTTCCAACGTTGTGGTATTCCCATAATCAATATCGTGTCTCATGCACACTTCATCAACTCTATTGATAGGCTGACTCCAGGATTTAGGATTGTCTGCCTCATCTAATCTTTTATCCAAGTTTGTGCCTGGACCACAGAAAGAATACCCTGGAAGATGTAATTCCCCTGGTATTCCAGTAGTTGTAAATTTACTTCCTGATAAAAACTTTTGTATATCTCCTCCGAGTTTGTGTTTGGAGATAAATTGATTTTTTTTTGAACCACACACCGAACATATACCTTTTTGGATAACCCTGTTATTTTTACTTTTAATATATGAAATATTTTTAGTATTAGTTTTCTTTTTACATTTGAGACAATAACTCATTTATTTATGTGAAAAAGTCCTGCAGAGTGCAAAAACCTTTTTCGTTACCAACATGCACATTTGAATCTTAATTTTTAAAACATAAAGAATCCTAAGAAATGCCTTCACTCTCTCCTCCATTTATTTAAGAAAAAAACTTGAATTAAAATGAATAGCTTGACGATGTCAATAGTCTTGAAGAAAATATTGCAAATAGACTTGTCAATTCTTTGTTTTCCTCCTCGGTGGGTTGAGTTATTTTCTGTAATACCACCAATCTTTTTTGAATCTCACTGGTTTCCATATTTTGATATTTATTTTGTCTCGCTCTTTCCTCCCTCTCTCTCTTCTCTTTTTCCTCCTTCTCTTTCTTCTCCCTCTCCTCCTTCTCTCTCTTCTCTCTTTCCTCCTTCTCTTTCTTCTCCCTCTCCTCCTTCTCTCTCTTCTCTCTTTCCTCCTTCTCTTTCTTCTCCCTCTCCTCCTTCTCTCTCTTCTCATTTTCCTCCTCTTCCCTCTCTTCTTCAACTCCTTCCTCATCCCTTACTATCCTTGAATCGTTTACACCCCATAGAATATTATACATATATTCATCAGGATTTCTTGTTATTCCTGCATCGAAAATAATTTTTTTTACAACAGGAAACCAATAAAATTTCTTTTGAATTTCTAAAAGAGCCTTACCTTTTCTTAACTTTATAATTTTTTCATTATTTAACATTCTAATTAAATCTAAAGTTGTCGGTTTATCAACATCAGCATAATGCCAATCTTTTATTGAAAATACCTCATTCTTATGTTGTAGAACATATTTATTAAAATACCGAATACCCTTTTCTTGAAGGTATGCTTGGACACAGAAATGATAATTTTCTTGAAGCCTTCTTGCTGTCATTTATGTATTAGAAATATATGTTAGAATAATATTATGGCACGAAACACCTCCCCATCTTCCCATAGTTAAATCATTTTGTATTTCCTTACTTATTATATATAATCCTGTTTTTTCTGTTTTCATGAGATAAACAAGGGCAAAACCATTATTATATTTACCCTTATTAAATTCTTTTATTTGTTGTTTACTAATCGTGGACCCACAAAACTCATTCTCGATACCAAGTGGATAATATTCTTCCTTACGAGACTGATTTAATTGTTCCAGGTCTTCGAGGTTAATTTTAAATGACCAATTATACCCTAAATCATTCATATCATACCCCCATTGTTCTATTCTCATACAAACGATACGCCCTTCTTTATAAAAATTTATTTTAATTCGAACTGTGAATTCTGTATGACCTGGAGATAATATCAACACTTCTGTATCTTTGGAATACACAGCCGTTTTATTTAAGGATATATATTGTGATAAATCGCTTAATCTCACCAAGTCATTCGCGTCAGTCGGGCTTGGATAATTTTTTAATTTAAAAGCATTTTTCATGTTAATATTTTTGGTTATATTATATTTATGTCGTTCAGCCTGTGCCTTTGTGTAATAATTTGATAAATCAATATCCAGTTCTTGAGATACACCAAAGATAGAACCATCTTTACCAACATAAGTCATTTATATTAGATTAAAAATAATATCATAAAATTTTTTATTTTTGTTGAGTTGAAATAACACATATAGACATAATTGACCACAACACTTGGAATTTAATTCTTGGACTTGAAATGTTTGATAAACACCATTCTGTAAGAATTTTATAACTTCAACAGGTGGTGGAAGGCCAAAACTATCAAAATAATATTTGTCTTGACTGTTAAAAATACAAACCCAATGAGAACCGTTCCCATTATTATCTTCTAAGTTCATAATAATATTCTTTGTATGTTTCGGCACATTTGTTAATTCATCTCTCATACAAATAACCACATTATGAATTTTTAATTTCTTACAATATTTGACAAGTTGTAAATTTGATGTTGTATTCTTTCCAAATTTTTCCAACCACTCATCAATGCTCATTTATTTATTAGAAAGATATAATCCATTACCTCTTTTCGTTAATTTTACACCTGCTTGTGCTATAGAAGAAAGCATATCTCCAACTAACAATCTCGCTTTATCAGGCAGACCTTCAAGTTTTTCAGCAAAATCTACAATTACGCCACTTCCACTAATTTGTTTCTCCAACTCTTTGTTATGTCTTTCCAATTCTTTTTGAGCCTGGAGTTGAGCCTTCCTTTCGTTGGCAGTTTTCACCGCTGTTGAAATACCACCCGTCAATGCTCCAACCGCACTTAAACCAGCAAATAAAGGAATTAGAAATGGGAGAAATCCTCCAATCGTCTCTCTTATTGAATATTTTTTCAACATTGGTTTTGTCATTTTAATTTTAAGTGAGCCAGTGTCATTCAAGATTTTAACCTGTTCTCTTGTGAGCAAAACATCAATTCTTACTGCTCCTTTTCTCTGAATTGTATTAACGTTAATCGTACAAGGCTTTTGATTTTGAACACAAGATGATAGTTTATGAAGATTGATTTGATTAACATATACCCCAGTTGGTACTTTGCCACTCATTTATTTAACAAAAAATTATGTGAGACTAATCATCACACCATTATCTGTATTAATCTGCAATTCTGTTTCTTCCAAAAGCAAACAATATGTATCAACTTCTTCACTCTCTCCTCTTTCAATGTATAGGGAAGTATCCACTCGATTAGACTTTATAGTTTCCTTTTGCGCGCTCAGGTCAAACGCATAGATTGTATACAAACTTTTAAATGCTGTCATATCCAAAATAGGTTCTTTATTTCCATTACTTTCACACACCTTTTGGTAAGACTTGTATGCTTCAGCAAAATCATTTTTTTCCCAATTAATTTCCAATCTATCTCGTGGATAAAATGTTCCATCTAGAGAAACGCGAAGTTGTTTCACCTTAGCATTATCACTCAATGCATTATTCTTATCAGTCGCAGTATCACCATCTGGCTTTTTAAAAATGATCCACAGATATCGTGGCTTTCCTTCCAGAACACCCAAATTCCACGTGTAAGTAGTTTGATTGAGTTTAACGTGTTGACATCTTCTTTTGAGGTATGATACACTGAGTGGTTTCTTTGAGTTAAGTCTTCGATTCAACATCTCTTCTGTTTTAAGATTAGGAGTATATTCACTGATATACCAACTCATCTCCTCAATTACAAATTTATTCTGATCACCAAAAGCATTACCAACACCAAAAAGCAATCTATTTTCATTATCATTCCTTTGTAGATGAAATCTAATTTTAAGACCATACAGAACTTTATCATGATCACAAAATCCAAATATACCTTTAAGAGGAACCGCCACAGTAAAACTATTTTCTGCTTTTGTATCATCATTATACGCTCCTTTCCTTTGAATATATCCAGGGTCTGTGTTTGTTCCCGTTGACATATCAGGAATAAAACCTTCGACAGACCCCTTTCCCATTCTATCACTGAATGTATAGAGTGTAAATTTTATCATTTCAGATACAGCAGAGACATAATCAACCGCTTCAACTTCTTGTGTTCCAATATACAAACGCACACTATCAAACATTTTCCAGAAGAAATCATTTACAAGTGTAGCGTTTGTGTTATTCCCAGCTTTAGTGAATTTAAATTTACACAACAAGAAACTTTCGGAGAGATTCAAATAGGTTTGTTGATTATTTATTTCAAAACTTTTTGTACCATTCGTATTCCAGTCTGTTCCAGTTATTGCATTTACCTTGAAGTAATCTTCTTTTTTAGTGGAGTTTGAGATAATAATAGTATCATCCAAATCATAGATACTATCAATTGCTTCCATACTTGTATTTATTTAGGAAAAAAGATGTTAAAACTTTTGAAACCCTGATCCAAGTATTTGAATTATTTTCTGTCGTTCTTGGGGGACAACTGAGTTTTGCCTTTCTTAATTTCTTTTATTGCTTGTAATTTATGAGATTCCTTCTGAGCATCTTTTATACTCTTTACAGCACCTGCTACATTTCCCACAGCAGAAGCAGTTGAACCAATTAGATCTTTATGTTTAAGAATAGTTGAACCAATACCCATGAGAGTATCAATTATCCCATCTCCTCTAAATTGATGTCCAACACCCCTTTGTCTCTTAGGTTTATAGTATCCTCTACCAAGATACATACCTTCACCCTTGTAGTATGGGGAAAGGAACATCCCATCCCCTGTAATTATTTTATATTTTCCCAACTCGTGTTTCCTCACAATAACCATCGTATTTATTTATTGGAAAACTTCACGTAGGTGAATTCTGATGGATATAACTTCTCCATTAAAAGAAATCACACGATTATCTTGGTCGGTTATCCTAAAATTTACTCTGTGTATGGTTTTTCCTGACACAGGTAGATAAACCAAATTTTTGGGTTCCATATTGAATTTATAACCAATTGGGGTTGAGTATGCACTGAATGAAAATATTGTATTTGTTTTTTTCCATCATTATAAGCACCATCAATCAAATCACAGTGAATTAACACCGAATTTATTCCTGAGGATATTTGAATGACATTATCACTGTAAAACGTCCCATTAGTTTCAATCTTTTTTGAGGAGAAACCCAATAACTCTCTCAATGAATTATCAATTGTGAAATCAACCTTGTAGTTATTTTTAACTTTAATCGTTGATTTTGAAGTATGTTTTTGAATGTTTATAACAATATTTTTTGGTTCATCACCCTGTTCTTTCATAAGACGAGCAATTTCGGAAGATATTTGAGAAATCTCATATGCTCCGGGTGAGACTGTTATCGCTTTGTATCCACTTCCGGGATTATAACTAAACTTGTCATTTTTATCAGTTATATTAAACAAGGTATTATAAGTTTCCATGGACAATAAAGATGCCTCATATTCTTTTGTTGTGTCAAGTTGTAGTGGGTATGGGAATGAAGATGTGTGGTCGCTTGTTGTGAAATTGAAACTAAGGATTGTGCTTCTCATCTTATTTAATATGAGATAAAATGTCTTTATATTGATATTTATTAATTATTTTCATGTTCATCAACTGGTCTAAAATGGCTGATGCTTCATTAAAACAATTGTTATTTCCAGCCTTCTGACTGCCTAACAACAATAACAGTCTATTAACTAATTGCGATGGGTCATTTGGAAGAAAACTAACACCTGAACCAAGGATACTTAAAGCCTGAATAATGTGTTTCTCCTTCTCATTCTTCCTACTTTTACCAGAAAGAATAACCTTATAATTTAGAGTGTTCAGCAAATCAATATATACTCTATCATCATTATTTTCCATATCCAATGGTTTATCAATATACTTTGATTCATCCTTCACAGTTGAACCTTGTCTTCCATCTTTTGTGAGAAGAAACATTAATCTCGGAGTTAGTTTAACAGGGGGTTGAGCAGAACTTAAGAACCTTAATTCATCATTAAATATCAATACCTTTTCTTGAACAAGATGAAATATTGCTGGTTGTTCTGTTGGAATGAGTCCTGCTTTGGTTTTTGAATCTGCTGAATATTCATTGTTTTGAACAGCATTCACAACATAATCAGGGGGTTGATTAATCTCTTCCAGTTGTTGAAATAAACCTTCATCATGTTCTAATTCTCCAATATGCTCTAATTCTTCCTCCGTCATTTGACTGAAATCTTTTAACATTTGGAGCTTTCTGGGAGTATATTCTACTGTGGGAACTGTGGAAACATCTTTCATTTTTTCTTGGGAAGTTTTTAAAAGTGGTTTAAAAAATTTCTCTTGTTTTCTTTCAAATGCTTCTTCGCCCGTTAGTTTCTGTCTGCGTTTCTTCTTTATGTCTTCCTGTTGTTTTACAACTTTTGAAACCAACTCTTGATGTTCCTTAAATCTTCTTGCTCTTTCTTTTACATCCATTTATTTATTGTAAAATATCATTTAATGAATTGTAAAGATCAACAGGGAAATTTTCCTTTCTTCATCATTCAAGTAGATGTGTTCAAATAAATCCTTTTCTTTAAATATTTCATCAAATTCTTTATTAACATTAATGCGAGTTGTAATTTCTTCTTCACTAATACTTGCATCTCTGCTTTATCAGGCACATCCTCGGCCACCTTACTCTCTGGGGTCTTGAGCTATATCCTGTGTTACCACGCCAGGGACTGAAGCCGCCATATTTTTTGGCCTGCTCAAACATGCCTTGACTTTGAACAGGCCGCAAGAATTTCTTAATGAAGAAGTTTTTTTTTTCTTTCTCACTTTCCTCACCCATGTTATCGAATACCTGTTCATCATATCTATGAATCGTTGGGTACATTGCAATGCTTAAAAAAAGCTTGGAGACACCAGCATTCCTGGCTTTATTCATTTCCACATGTGCCATAACCTTGATAATCTCTTTAACTAAGCCAAATTATAAAAAAGTAAGATCCACACTTGAACTTCGCAGTAGTGCCGACTGCTAAAATATATATATATATATATATATATATATATATATATATATATATATATATATATATATATATATATATATATATATATACACATACATATATATATATATATATATATATATATATATATATATATATATATATATATATATATATATATATATATATATATATATATATATATATATATATATATATATACATATATATATATATATATATATATATATATATATATATATATATATATATATACATATATATATATATATACATATATATATATATATATATATATATATATATATATATATATATACATATATATATATATATATACATATATATATATATATATATATATATATATATATATATATATATATATATATATATATATACACATATATATATATATATATATATACATATATATATATATATATATACATATATATATATATATATATATATATATACATATATACATATATATATATATATATATACATACATATATATATATATATATATATATATATATATATATATATATATATATATATATATATATATATATATATATATATATATATATATATATATATACATATATATATATATATATATATATATATATATATATATATATATATATATATATATATATATATATATATATATATATATATATATATATATATATATATATATATATATATATATATATATATATATATATATATATATACATATATATATAAGTAGGGCAAGAATACTGATTCTGGCTCACTTTTCCCCATGTAAATGAATGGGGATTTTCAGCGATTCATATTTTTTTCCCTAAAAATAAATCCCCTTTTATCCCAAGGTATATTTATTTGTCTCCCCTTTTAACTTGGAGGTTGAACCTCATTGAATTGAACACCTGGGGTTGAACAGCTCACTCATTGAACCTATAAAGATTTGTTCATTCTCAAATTCCTTCAATAGTTTAATTTTCTTTGCACAATAATCCCCATCTAAAATATTGACAAACAAAACATTTGAATCTTTATATTTTTTAAGATACCCCTTTTGTGTCATTACGAAATGATAAACTTCTCTTAATGCTCTTGTTTGACCACCTCCTGAGCCACAGGTTATTTTTTGTTAAGCCCCGCCCACTTTTCTTTAAGCCCCGCCCACTTTTGTTAAGCCCCGCCCACTTTCCACAAGGTATTCAATAAGCCCCGCCCACTTTTCTGTAAGCCCCGCCCACTTTTGCTAAGCCCCGCCCACTTTTGCTAAGCTCCGCCCACTTTTCATAAGGTATTTTTCTAAGCCACGCCCACTTTTCCTAAGCCCCGCCCACTTTTGCTAAGCTCCGCCCACTTTCATAAGGTATTTTTCCTAAGCCACGCCCACTTTTCCTAAGCCCCGCCCACTTTTGCTAGGCTCCGCCCACTTTTCATAAGGTTTTTTCTAAGCCACGCCCACTTTTCCTAAGCTCCGCCTACTTTTGCTAAGCCCCGCCCACTCTTACATCATTTCCAGTTCATCTCTGACTCACAAAGAAATCACTAGAAAATTACAGGATGTTATGGTTTTGAAAAATTTCCCAATGAAGGCTTGCCTAGGCTTGCCCAGGGAATTTCCAAAGGAAACCACACCCACCAGTCTTTCTCTATAAAAGCTTCAAACCCAGGCTCCATTTTAAACATTAGTTTTTGCTGGCAATGGTGTGCTGTGTGCTTGTCTCGAACTCTCTGTCTTGTATGGAACTAAACCTTCAAGTTGATGAACTGGATTCAAACCTCTTATCTGTTGAGGTAAGATTTTTATTTTCCTATTTTCAAACTTTGATTGAAGCATACTCATTTAATAATTAAATAACTTAATTAATACATTATTATTTTCTCTCACAGGAAATTGTATCTGAAATACAAAATGAAAATACTGCTTTTGCTACAACTTGGGAGGAAATTGTTGGCTTGGTTGAAGACCTTATGAGCGACCAAGACCTTGAGTGGGATGACTTTGGTGTTCCTTGGAACTCTCTGTCTTGTATGGAACTAAACCTTCAAGTTGATGAACTGCATTCAAACCTCTTATCTGTTGAGGTAAGATTTTATTTTCCTATTTTCAAACTTTGATTGAAGCATACTCATTTAATAATTAAATAACTTAATTAATACATTATTATTTTCTCTCACAGGAAATTGTGTCTGAAATACGAAATGAAAATACTGCTTTTGCTACAACTTGGGGCGAAATTGTTGGCTTGGTTGAAGACCTTATGAGCGACCAAGACCCACAGAACGAGTTCGTCCTTGATGACCCAACCAAAGAGTTATACCTTGGAGACCAGCAAAATCCTGAAAAAGAGTTTTACAGCAATAGTACTCATTGTGAGTTATCAAGACAATACCCACTGAACAAGTTATACGTTGATGAGCCAGAATACAAGTTTTACCTTGGAGACTCACAAATTTTGAAAAAATCAGTAAATGAGTTCTGCCTTGATGGTTTAAATAACTACCTTGGAGACTCAGGAAAAGGGTTCTGCCAAGATGGTTCTAAATATGGGAACTACCTTGGAGACTCACAAATTTTGAAAAAATCAGTAAATGAGTTCTGCCTTGATGGTTTAAATAACTACCTTGGAGACTTGGAAAGTTGGGGTTATTTTGAAGACTTGAAATGCTACCACTCTTTGGGATTTAAACCTATCAAGAAAGTTCTTACTCCCTCTTTCTATGTCATCAAACCTGAAAGCCTTAAAAGACAGAATTGGAAGAAGAGAAAAAAAAAAAAAAACGTAAAATATATATATATATATATATATATATATATATATATATATATATATATATATATATATATATATATATATATATATATATATATATATATATATATATATATATATATAGGTGGAAATCTCATTTTGAAAAAGACTGTGTTGGGTGAGGATTGAGTTGGGGTTGAGATTTTGAATGTGAGGGTTGGGACACACACACACATACACATCAACAAACAAAAGTTAAGCCTTGACTATTCAGTTGAGGATTCTGTGTTTGGGGTTCACAGATGTAAGAACGTCCACCCCTTGACACACATTATATACTGTTATACACCTCGGACTTGGCCCTCGAGTGTCCACAACGGTGTATAGTAGGAGGGAGTGAAGCGCCAACCTATTGCTCCCATTGCACACACACACACACACACACAAACAAAAGTTAAGCCTTGACTATTCAGTTGAGGATTCTGTGTTTGGGGTTCACAGATGTAAGAACGTCCACCCCTTGACACACATTATATACTGTTATACACCTCGGACTTGGCCCTCGAGTGTCCACAAAGGTGTATTATCTGCTTAGTTTTGTCTTTTGTAATTCCTGTGAATAAAATAAACCTAAAATCTCTTCCCCTTCCAAATCATATATTTTATAAGTCCAAGGAACTGTATCTATTACATCAACAATTTAAAAAAGTTCTTTCGTCCATCGTTCAGTAAAACCCTTTTCAAAATGAGATTTCCACCTATATATTCTTACGATATCACCAACTTTGAACTTAGGTTTTCTGACATTAATCTCTTTTTCATATTTTAATTTTGTAAATGTTTCTGATGGCTTCATATTCGTTGACGTGTGAATCGTGTCATTATACTTATCCACAATATCCTGAATAAAAGATGACCATTGTTGTGAACCGAGTTGTGTGAATTTTTTATATAGTCTCTCTTTAAGGTACGATTAAAACGTTCAACAACAACTGCCTTCCCTTCATTAAAGGTACTGTATAATGTAATACTGTTATTTTTTAGAAAATTCATAAATGTCTTGTTATAAAACTCTCTACCCTCATCAGTCCACAATTTTTTAGGTTTTCTCTTACTTTTATAAAATATCTGTTGAAAAGCTAACATAAGAGTATTACCTGTTTTGTTTTTTAAAGGGACAACCCACACATATCTACTCCTCAAATCAATAACGGTTAAAGCATACTTGTACCCCTTATCATTATTGAGTTCAATCAAATCAGCAGACCAGATATAATCTACTTCCTTGGAATAAACTTTCCTTCTCTGAAACTTTGTGAATATTGGTTTATGTAATTCATCAGCTAATTTCTCTTCAGTCTTAATGACATCATTAGAGCTTACAAGTTTTTTGAATTTCCAAGTCCAAGTTTCAATTTAGCACTGATCATCTTCTTCACAATGAACCGATCAACTTTTTCTCTCAAGGTTGGATTTTGTATCAGAGACAAATTATACAACATTTCTCTATCGGCTTCATGCTTTTCTTCCAACGTTGTGGTATTCCCATAATCAATATCGTGTCTCATGCACACTTCATCAACTCTATTGATAGGCTGACTCCAGGATTTAGGATTGTCTGCCTCATCTAATCTTTTATCCAAGTTTGTGCCTGGACCACAGAAAGAATACCCTGGAAGATGTAATTCCCCTGGTATTCCAGTAGTTGTAAATTTACTTCCTGATAAAAACTTTTGTATATCTCCTCCGAGTTTGTGTTTGGAGATAAATTGATTTTTTTTGAACCACACACCGAACATATACCTTTTTGGATAACCCTGTTATTTTTACTTTTAATATATGAAATATTTTTAGTATTAGTTTTCTTTTTACATTTGAGACAATAACTCATTTATTTATGTGAAAAAGTCCTGCAGAGTGCAAAAACCTTTTTCGTTACCAACATGCACATTTGAATCTTAATTTTTAAAACATAAAGAATCCTAAGAAATGCCTTCACTCTCTCCTCCATTTATTTAAGAAAAAACTTGAATTAAAATGAATAGCTTGACGATGTCAATAGTCTTGAAGAAAATATTGCAAATAGACTTGTCAATTCTTTGTTTTCCTCCTCGGTGGGTTGAGTTATTTTCTGTAATACCACCAATCTTTTTTGAATCTCACTGGTTTCCATATTTTGATATTTATTTTGTCTCGCTCTTTCCTCCCTCTCTCTCTTCTCTCTTTCCTCCTTCTCTTTCTTCTCCCTCTCCTCCTTCTCTCTCTTCTCTCTTTCCTCCTTCTCTTTCTTCTCCCTCTCCTCCTTCTCTCTCTTCTCTCTTTCCTCCTTCTCTTTCTTCTCCCTCTCCTCCTTCTCTCTCTTCTCATTTTCCTCCTCTTCCCTCTCTTCTTCAACTCCTTCCTCATCCCTTACTATCCTTGAATCGTTTACACCCCATAGAATATTATACATATATTCATCAGGATTTCTTGTTATTCCTGCATCGAAAATAATTTTTTTACAACAGGAAACCAATAAAATTTCTTTTGAATTTCTAAAAGAGCCTTACCTTTTCTTAACTTTATAATTTTTTCATTATTTAACATTCTAATTAAATCTAAAGTTGTCGGTTTATCAACATCAGCATAATGCCAATCTTTTATTGAAAATACCTCATTCTTATGTTGTAGAACATATTTATTAAAATACCGAATACCCTTTTCTTGAAGGTATGCTTGGACACAGAAATGATAATTTTCTTGAAGCCTTCTTGCTGTCATTTATGTATTAGAAATATATGTTAGAATAATATTATGGCACGAAACACCTCCCCATCTTCCCATAGTTAAATCATTTTGTATTTCCTTACTTATTATATATAATCCTGTTTTTTCTGTTTTCATGAGATAAACAAGGGCAAAACCATTATTATATTTACCCTTATTAAATTCTTTTATTTGTTGTTTACTAATCGTGGACCCACAAAACTCATTCTCGATACCAAGTGGATAATATTCTTCCTTACGAGACTGATTTAATTGTTCCAGGTCTTCGAGGTTAATTTTAAATGACCAATTATACCCTAAATCATTCATATCATACCCCCATTGTTCTATTCTCATACAAACGATACGCCCTTCTTTATAAAAATTTATTTTAATTCGAACTGTGAATTCTGTATGACCTGGAGATAATATCAACACTTCTGTATCTTTGGAATACACAGCCGTTTTATTTAAGGATATATATTGTGATAAATCGCTTAATCTCACCAAGTCATTCGCGTCAGTCGGGCTTGGATAATTTTTTAATTTAAAAGCATTTTTCATGTTAATATTTTTGGTTATATTATATTTATGTCGTTCAGCCTGTGCCTTTGTGTAATAATTTGATAAATCAATATCCAGTTCTTGAGATACACCAAAGATAGAACCATCTTTACCAACATAAGTCATTTATATTAGATTAAAAATAATATCATAAAATTTTTTATTTTTGTTGAGTTGAAATAACACATATAGACATAATTGACCACAACACTTGGAATTTAATTCTTGGACTTGAAATGTTTGATAAACACCATTCTGTAAGAATTTTATAACTTCAACAGGTGGTGGAAGGCCAAAACTATCAAAATAATATTTGTCTTGACTGTTAAAAATACAAACCCAATGAGAACCGTTCCCATTATTATCTTCTAAGTTCATAATAATATTCTTTGTATGTTTCGGCACATTTGTTAATTCATCTCTCATACAAATAACCACATTATGAATTTTTAATTTCTTACAATATTTGACAAGTTGTAAATTTGATGTTGTATTCTTTCCAAATTTTTCCAACCACTCATCAATGCTCATTTATTTATTAGAAAGATATAATCCATTACCTCTTTTCGTTAATTTTACACCTGCTTGTGCTATAGAAGAAAGCATATCTCCAACTAACAATCTCGCTTTATCAGGCAGACCTTCAAGTTTTTCAGCAAAATCTACAATTACGCCACTTCCACTAATTTGTTTCTCCAACTCTTTGTTATGTCTTTCCAATTCTTTTTGAGCCTGGAGTTGAGCCTTCCTTTCGTTGGCAGTTTTCACCGCTGTTGAAATACCACCCGTCAATGCTCCAACCGCACTTAAACCAGCAAATAAAGGAATTAGAAATGGGAGAAATCCTCCAATCGTCTCTCTTATTGAATATTTTTTCAACATTGGTTTTGTCATTTTAATTTTAAGTGAGCCAGTGTCATTCAAGATTTTAACCTGTTCTCTTGTGAGCAAAACATCAATTCTTACTGCTCCTTTTCTCTGAATTGTATTAACGTTAATCGTACAAGGCTTTTGATTTTGAACACAAGATGATAGTTTATGAAGATTGATTTGATTAACATATACCCCAGTTGGTACTTTGCCACTCATTTATTTAACAAAAAATTATGTGAGACTAATCATCACACCATTATCTGTATTAATCTGCAATTCTGTTTCTTCCAAAAGCAAACAATATGTATCAACTTCTTCACTCTCTCCTCTTTCAATGTATAGGGAAGTATCCACTCGATTAGACTTTATAGTTTCCTTTTGCGCGCTCAGGTCAAACGCATAGATTGTATACAAACTTTTAAATGCTGTCATATCCAAAATAGGTTCTTTATTTCCATTACTTTCACACACCTTTTGGTAAGACTTGTATGCTTCAGCAAAATCATTTTTTTCCCAATTAATTTCCAATCTATCTCGTGGATAAAATGTTCCATCTAGAGAAACGCGAAGTTGTTTCACCTTAGCATTATCACTCAATGCATTATTCTTATCAGTCGCAGTATCACCATCTGGCTTTTTAAAAATGATCCACAGATATCGTGGCTTTCCTTCCAGAACACCCAAATTCCACGTGTAAGTAGTTTGATTGAGTTTAACGTGTTGACATCTTCTTTTGAGGTATGATACACTGAGTGGTTTCTTTGAGTTAAGTCTTCGATTCAACATCTCTTCTGTTTTAAGATTAGGAGTATATTCACTGATATACCAACTCATCTCCTCAATTACAAATTTATTCTGATCACCAAAAGCATTACCAACACCAAAAAGCAATCTATTTTCATTATCATTCCTTTGTAGATGAAATCTAATTTTAAGACCATACAGAACTTTATCATGATCACAAAATCCAAATATACCTTTAAGAGGAACCGCCACAGTAAAACTATTTTCTGCTTTTGTATCATCATTATACGCTCCTTTCCTTTGAATATATCCAGGGTCTGTGTTTGTTCCCGTTGACATATCAGGAATAAAACCTTCGACAGACCCCTTTCCCATTCTATCACTGAATGTATAGAGTGTAAATTTTATCATTTCAGATACAGCAGAGACATAATCAACCGCTTCAACTTCTTGTGTTCCAATATACAAACGCACACTATCAAACATTTTCCAGAAGAAATCATTTACAAGTGTAGCGTTTGTGTTATTCCCAGCTTTAGTGAATTTAAATTTACACAACAAGAAACTTTCGGAGAGATTCAAATAGGTTTGTTGATTATTTATTTCAAAACTTTTTGTACCATTCGTATTCCAGTCTGTTCCAGTTATTGCATTTACCTTGAAGTAATCTTCTTTTTTAGTGGAGTTTGAGATAATAATAGTATCATCCAAATCATAGATACTATCAATTGCTTCCATACTTGTATTTATTTAGGAAAAAAGATGTTAAAACTTTTGAAACCCTGATCCAAGTATTTGAATTATTTTCTGTCGTTCTTGGGGGACAACTGAGTTTTGCCTTTCTTAATTTCTTTTATTGCTTGTAATTTATGAGATTCCTTCTGAGCATCTTTTATACTCTTTACAGCACCTGCTACATTTCCCACAGCAGAAGCAGTTGAACCAATTAGATCTTTATGTTTAAGAATAGTTGAACCAATACCCATGAGAGTATCAATTATCCCATCTCCTCTAAATTGATGTCCAACACCCCTTTGTCTCTTAGGTTTATAGTATCCTCTACCAAGATACATACCTTCACCCTTGTAGTATGGGGAAAGGAACATCCCATCCCCTGTAATTATTTTATATTTTCCCAACTCGTGTTTCCTCACAATAACCATCGTATTTATTTATTGGAAAACTTCACGTAGGTGAATTCTGATGGATATAACTTCTCCATTAAAAGAAATCACACGATTATCTTGGTCGGTTATCCTAAAATTTACTCTGTGTATGGTTTTTCCTGACACAGGTAGATAAACCAAATTTTTGGGTTCCATATTGAATTTATAACCAATTGGGGTTGAGTATGCACTGAATGAAAATATTGTATTTGTTTTTTTCCATCATTATAAGCACCATCAATCAAATCACAGTGAATTAACACCGAATTTATTCCTGAGGATATTTGAATGACATTATCACTGTAAAACGTCCCATTAGTTTCAATCTTTTTTGAGGAGAAACCCAATAACTCTCTCAATGAATTATCAATTGTGAAATCAACCTTGTAGTTATTTTTAACTTTAATCGTTGATTTTGAAGTATGTTTTTGAATGTTTATAACAATATTTTTTGGTTCATCACCCTGTTCTTTCATAAGACGAGCAATTTCGGAAGATATTTGAGAAATCTCATATGCTCCGGGTGAGACTGTTATCGTTTTGTATCCACTTCCGGGATTATAACTAAACTTGTCATTTTTATCAGTTATATTAAACAAGGTATTATAAGTTTCCATGGACAATAAAGATGCCTCATATTCTTTTGTTGTGTCAAGTTGTAGTGGGTATGGGAATGAAGATGTGTGGTCGCTTGTTGTGAAATTGAAACTAAGGATTGTGCTTCTCATCTTATTTAATATGAGATAAAATGTCTTTATATTGATATTTATTAATTATTTTCATGTTCATCAACTGGTCTAAAATGGCTGATGCTTCATTAAAACAATTGTTATTTCCAGCCTTCTGACTGCCTAACAACAATAACAGTCTATTAACTAATTGCGATGGGTCATTTGGAAGAAAACTAACACCTGAACCAAGGATACTTAAAGCCTGAATAATGTGTTTCTCCTTCTCATTCTTCCTACTTTTACCAGAAAGAATAACCTTATAATTTAGAGTGTTCAGCAAATCAATATATACTCTATCATCATTATTTTCCATATCCAATGGTTTATCAATATACTTTGATTCATCCTTCACAGTTGAACCTTGTCTTCCATCTTTTGTGAGAAGAAACATTAATCTCGGAGTTAGTTTAACAGGGGGTTGAGCAGAACTTAAGAACCTTAATTCATCATTAAATATCAATACCTTTTCTTGAACAAGATGAAATATTGCTGGTTGTTCTGTTGGAATGAGTCCTGCTTTGGTTTTTGAATCTGCTGAATATTCATTGTTTTGAACAGCATTCACAACATAATCAGGGGGTTGATTAATCTCTTCCAGTTGTTGAAATAAACCTTCATCATGTTCTAATTCTCCAATATGCTCTAATTCTTCCTCCGTCATTTGACTGAAATCTTTTAACATTTGGAGCTTTCTGGGAGTATATTCTACTGTGGGAACTGTGGAAACATCTTTCATTTTTCTTGGGAAGTTTTTAAAAGTGGTTTAAAAAATTTCTCTTGTTTTCTTTCAAATGCTTCTTCGCCCGTTAGTTTCTGTCTGCGTTTCTTCTTTATGTCTTCCTGTTGTTTTACAACTTTTGAAACCAACTCTTGATGTTCCTTAAATCTTCTTGCTCTTTCTTTTACATCCATTTATTTATTGTAAAATATCATTTAATGAATTGTAAAGATCAACAGGGAAATTTTCCTTTCTTCATCATTCAAGTAGATGTGTTCAAATAAATCCTTTTCTTTAAATATTTCATCAAATTCTTTATTAACATTAATGCGAGTTGTAATTTCTTCTTCACTAATACTTGCATCTCTGCTTTTCATACGTTTGCGTTGAGTTTCTTCATCAACATCAAAACCGAATGATAAAATCTTCACTCCCCTCAGATGTTTAATAATTTGTCTCGTTCCTTCTGGATTAGTTTCTAATATCCCAACACCACCAGATTTTAGTTTCCTTAACTCACTCTTACAATGTGAATATTTTGTTGTACCAAGAGAAACCTCCTCAAACATTTGACCTTCATTCCTCAATCGCATATGTTCCTCCACTGAAATATAGTGATAATCTTCACCTTTTACTTCTCCAGGTCTTATTGCTCTAGTTGTTGTTGATACAATGCGTATCACGGGGTGTTTTTTAAGTAAATTTACAATATTCTCATTTGTACTACACAAGAACCTTGATTTATGAAAGTTTTTCCAGAAGCAGATTTACCCACAAGATTTATAATAATAGTTGTCATTTATATATGTAATTGTTTATAAAACAAAAAATATATCCCTTAATATCTCATCTTGTTTCACAACAATATATTTATATTTTTCAGTCGTGTGCTTCATATAATCCTCAAATTTCTTTTTACTACATAATGTAGAACAATTATCTCTCCAAAAATTATTGATATCTATTGAATTTAACTTGAATAAAATAAAAGTATTAGCATTGTTTCTGATGGAACGACGAGGAAGTTGAAAGTACGATTGACTAAGATAAATACAATTACAAGAAGAATGTCTCCCTCTTGTGTAGTAGCTGTCCATTACCGTTTGGTTTCTCTCATTAACACAATCATCAAAGATAACGAGGTTCTTTTTTGATTTATCCAAATCTTGGGGAGACGGTATATCATCTGTATTATCACTAAGAATACAAGTTATAGGATTTGATTTCTTTTTACATCTCTGTGTATCACAAAATAGTTGAATTATATCTTCAATGTTATAATCATTTAGGCTTTTTTGACGTTTAAATAAACCGATTATATCTTCTTTTTGAAGACCAGCATTAAAACCTTGTGAGAGTAGTTGATACTCTGGTTGAAAACTCGACTTTGTGAAAATTATTAAATTGTCATAATCTAAAAAGTTGGGAGTGAGGAGCATTTTTAAAAGTAAGCAGGTTTTTCCACATCCACTTGAACCAACTATGAGACATCTTAATGAATTTGGGAGATTTTTATGGTTGTTAAATTTTATCTTATTTTCCCAAATAGGTAAAAAATCATTCATTTATATATTTGAAAAACAGGTTATTTAATTTATTATTGGCTTTTTTAGAAACTCTATATTTTATCCTAAGTTCAGGTTTAATTTCAAGATAATCCATTATTTTATTTATACAATATCTTGTGTTGATATTTCCCTGAAAATTACATCCATGAATAATATACAACAACAATCCTTTGAACATTTCTCTTATACGTTCAGTTTCTTCCCTTGTAAGGAAAGGTGTGTTATCATCCTCATACTTTACATTCATTTCTCTAATCAATCTTGTAAAGTAATTCATTTTTGGTGTAAATCTAAAAGAATTATTTTCCTTTTTATATTTTTTATTATCATTAATTAGAAGATAATCACAGAATATACATTGTTTATAGGCTTTTGACTCTGTGTTTAATCCCCATCTTTCACACGCAGGACAATTCTCAAATTTGTCATATGGAGAATCAGGAAAGTCTAGCATATTTATAAAGTAAAACTTTACTTAAACTGAAATTCATCTATACTTTCAGTTGTATATTACCATCGATATCGATATACTTTTTTTCATTATCAGATTCAACGACAACATTTTTTCTTAAACGTAATTTTAAAATTATCGTTAACTACTATTGAACGAAATGTCATTTCACCTGATATATTAACATCCTTTATTTCATCAGGATTTACATCTTTAGGGTTGTTGAAAAAAATACAAATTTCTCCTTGCATATTACAGATGGTCTTATCTTTTCTTTCTAAAGCTTCATCCATAAGGTTTTTGTTCTTTGATACTTTTTCTTGTTTCATTGCTTTTTCTAGTTTTGAATATATTACTAGAAGGAGAGGAGAAACTTTTGTTAGAGATACTTTAATTGATGTTCTACCAGGTATACTAAAAGCCCTTCCACTGAAGGAAATTGAAGAACTCATATTATTTACCATAATAGTTTTTATCCAATAGTTGTTATATTTATCTTTGTTCAATTTTACATCCTTGACATATTTCTCAGTATCTTTAACAGATGAAGAGATTGATTGAAACTTGTCTTTTGTGTCTTGAAACATTGTATTTATTAAGTGAAAAAGTTGGAGGATAAAATGGTTTTAAGCACAGATTCACCTGTAAAACAAACGAAATTTTCATCAAGAAAATTTTAGTTTAAGCAAAGTTTTATTCTATAAATATGGTGAATACAATGTACTGCGATGTTTGTAATCACGAATATAAACATTATAGAAAACACCTCCGAACCAACAAACACACATTTAATCTGTTTCATAAAATATCTCCTCTTGAGTTGGAAAGAAAACATTGTGATATCTGTTCAAAGGATGTTTTGAAGAGTAGTTATAATAAACATCTTCAATCACAAAAACACAAGAAAAATGAGTTTAAAGTAAAGGGAGACTATTATATTGAAAACACTGATGGGGCATTTAAAGGGCATATAAAAATAAGGATTTTTCAATTTGGAGAACCCGGTCCATCATCAATAGCTGAATCAATTGAAATAGTGAAACCCGATGTTGAAAAATTTATTAAAAAGACATTAAAAGAAATGAAAACTTTAAAGTTTTATATGGGAGTGAAAATGAATATGAAAAGACAAGATGAAGAACAAACTCCTTATATGAGAACAGATCTTCATTTTATAACATCATTTCAAGATTTTTTGAATAGTGGGGTTTATGAAGAACTATCAAGACAAGAGGAGGATGTTGATAATACAGTGGTAGGAAGTGGATTCAATATTAAAAAATCAACTTTTTAGATATACACATTCTAAAATCAAACCCTCTTCAAGCTTCTTCTTATATTGAATTACCAAAAGAAATAAAACTAAAGAAGGCAGTTGTTAATATTAAGAACAATGATAATAAATGTTTTCTCTGGTCTGTTCTTGCTCACTTACATCCACCAAAATGTAATTCAGAAAGAGTAAAACAATATATGAAATATGAGAATACCTTGGACATTAAAGATTTTAAATTCCCAATGCCACTAACAGATATTCCTAAATTTGAGAAAAAGAATAATCTTTCTATTAATGTATATGGATTAACGGATACAAACAAAGTTCAAATATTAAAAATTTCAAACAACTATAAAAATGAAGAAACACACATTGATCTTTTATATTTTAGTGTTGGAAAGAATTCACATTACACATACATCACGAATTTATCAAGATTAATCTCTTCTCAGGTATTCAGAACAGCAAACAAAATATATCCTTGCAAGCGATGTCTTAATTCATTTCATACAAAAGAACGATTAGAACAACATTCAAAATATTGTAGTAATCATAAATCAGCTGTAATTACAATGCCTAAACCTGGTGAAAAGATTTCTTTTGAAGATTATAATAAATCTATCATGCACCCATTTGTGATATACGCTGATTTTGAGTGTATCCTTAAAAAGATTAATACTGCTTCTCCTAATCCAAAAGAACCATATACAAATAAATATCAAAAACATATTCCTTGTGGTTTCTGTTATTATATCAAATCATCTGTTGGAGAAAAGTATAACAAACTTGAACATTATCGTGGAAAAAATGCTTCACAAGAGTTTGTAAAACGATTAGAAAAGGATTGTATAAGACTCACTAAATTAATGAAAGAAACAAATGAACCGATGAAATTAACCAAAGAAGAAAAATTAGAATTTAGAATGAACAATATCTGTCATATTTGTGAGGGGGAAATTAAGGAGTCTAAAGTTAGAGACCATTGTCATCTTACTGGTAAATATAGAGGTCCCGCTCATTCCTGTTGTAATCTTAATTATAAATTACCTTCTTTTATTCCAGTCTTTCTTCACAACAGCGCCAACTATGATACACATCTATTTATAAATGAACTTTCTAAAACACCAGGGAATATTTCTGCCATAACAAACACAAGTCAAAAGTATATTTCATTTTCAAAAATGATATTCACAAAACCTTTAACTCGTATTAGGTTTCTAGATTCTTACAAGTTTATGGGAACACCACTAGCCTACCTCGCATCAAATCTAAGCTCCACGGACTCTTTTCCAAATCTTAATTCATTCTTTCCAAAAGAGGAAATTCTCACTAAAGAGGAAATTCAGATTAAAGAGAGAATTCAAAGTAAAGAGGAAACTCTAATTAATGAAGAAATTCTAACTGAAGATGAAATTCTAATTATAAAGAAAATTCGAACTAAAGAGGAAATTCAGATTAAAGATGAAATTCTGATTAAAGAAGGAATTCTTACGAGAGAGAAAATTCAAAGTAAAGAGAAAATTCTTACAAGTAAGGGAATTTATCCTTATGATTATATGGATTCATTTATGAGATTTAAAGAAACACAACTTCCTTCAAAAGAAAGTTTCTATAATAACCTTTATGAAGAAGAGATAAGTGAGAAGGAATATAAACACGCACAAGAAATATGGAAAATATTTAAGATAAAGAACCTTGGAGAATATCATGATTTATATCTAAAAACAGATGTTTTATTGTTAGCTGATGTGTTTGAGGCTTTTAGAACACTCTGTCATAATAAAAATTGTTATGGATTAGACCCTGCCCACTATTTCACAGCTCCTGGTTTAGCTTGGAGTGCAATGTTGAAAATGACAAAACAAGATATAGATTTAATCAGTGATGTTGATATGCTTTTGATGATTGAGAAGTCCAAGAGAGGTGGAATATCACAAGTATGTTCAAAAAGATATGCGAAAGCAAATAATAAATATCTCCCAAATTATGATAGTGAAAAAGATAGTAATTATTTGATGTATTTTGATGCTAATAATTTGTATGGATGGGCAATGTCTCAATCTCTGCCTTATGGTAAATTAGAGTGGGTGGAA
>NC_140967.1:6791289-6846289 GCF_056783735.1 Eptatretus burgeri | reverse complement strand
AGAGGCTCAGAATTTAAAGGACTGAAGTTCTTCCAGTGGCTAAGGGAGGAGAAAGGTGGGTTCAGTGGAAAACCCTTGTTGCATAATCAGGTGAGGATGTGAGATTTGCATGGGTTGAATGCCATATGTTCCATGTGGCAGGCCATTTGAAAGGAATGCAGCTGCTGCCGAATTATTTTTGGGATTGAACATGTAAGGCATCATTGGAATTGGCTGTAAAGTGGAAAAAGTTTTATAGGGAATCATGAAATGACATATATATATATATATATATATATATATATATATATATATATATATATATATATATATATATATATATACACAATATGAGAGAGCAAAACTGGGATGCAGGCTGTATTGGTGTACTCAAGCCCTCACTGGGAGAGAGGATGAAAGGCTGCTGTGGAGGTATATGCACTGATTGTGTGCAAGAAATAATTCAGTAAGTCAAGAATAAAGGTAGTTTTGCTGCCACATGAAGAAAGTTTGGTGAGCAGAGTAAGGCACCAGATACAGTGCCCAAGGTCCACGATAAATTTCGGAGACCAGTCCTGACCTCTATTGTTTTACATTCAGAGACTCCTTCCATTGTTGTGTGTAAAGCAGTGGGATATACAAAGTTGAGTGTCTGGGATTGAATCCAAACTGAGATCAGGCAATTGAGATAAAAGAGACTGAACATAGCAACCTGCAAATAAGAGGTTTACGTTATGTAGGGTTAATGGGATAGAAAAGATTGTGAGTCGAAATGGGGGATGACAAAAGATCGTGGTGCCCCCATTTGCTTGAAGCCTTGAAGTGAAGAGTGCAATTGAACCAATTCTGGAAGGCAGTTCTCCAAACATCGGCTGGAATTCTGGATTATTGGAGATTAACCAGGAAAGTGATCCTGGAAGAGAATGGAAATCACAGAAAATCAGGGGAGGGTTGGAGGCCGAACAGAGCAGAGGCAACACAGAGACAGAGAGACAGAGAGACAGAGAGACAGAGAGACAGAGAGACAGAGAGACAGAGAGACAGTGAGACAGTGAGACAGAGAGACAGAGAGACAGAGAGACAGAGAGACAGAGAGACAGAGAGAGGAGAGGCAACAGACGTATTGATTAGGCCTTCGAGGCATACAATACCAATAATGTTGGGAGCGTGAGATCACACAGAATCCAAGAATGAGAGAAAGAGATGGATCGTTGTCACCTCATGCCAAAGTGGAGAGCCATAATCCTTTGAGCTATGAACAAAGGCCTTGAGAAATTGTGAGCTGCTCTTATTGTCCAAAGAATGACTTGGAACGACAGAGGATTCCCAGTCTGCAGATGACTTTGGAGGCCAGCTTTGCTATGTGGTTGGCCCAGGAGAGTTTATGGTTGATGCTTAGGCTGAGAGGTTTAAAAGAGACTGAACATCTTCCAATGGCTGACAATGGGAAGAGATAAGTGGGTTTGTTTGATTAACTTCAGGGGTGACAGAATTAAACTGAGATTTGCCTTTATCATTGTTTCCATTTTTTTTGTGTCTGGTTCTTTCCCTAACACCACATAACTATCAACATGCAAGTACTCTTCATCTGTCATATTGCTCTTCCATAATACTAGACAAATTATATTTGTTAGACCAGCATATAATAATCGATTCCAGATCAGCAGAGAGTGTTGCAGATGCTATCTGACAGTGGGAAAGGAATGTATGAGGACAACACAATGTGGAGTTTTGTACAAAAATGAAGAGAGGGTTTCTAGAGCATCAAACTAGACATCGTTAATATAGATGAGGAACATTGGGCACAAGATGCTGCTTAAGGGCATTGCAGCCCCCACTGGGAAAGGAGAAGAGAGGGTTACATTGATTGCATTGCTTGACCGAGTGAGTGGAGAACACAGATATCCAGGTATGTCGGTGACCTTGTGTGCTGAAAGCAGGCTTTGCAAGCAGAGCAGGATGCCAGACTCTGTCATATATATCCAAGACGTGTCCGGCAAGACAGTCCTAACCTCTTGTTTGTGATTTAGGGTCTCCAACCATTCCTGGGAAAGGAGCATGAGCATTTCCAGAGTTGATTGATAGTATAACTGCAGACAGAATGGGATAAACCTGTGCTTGGTGGAATCATATCAGAAGTGGTTGAGATGACAGCCCAAACCTTTTGTGTGAGGGTAGATTGCAGTTCCTGCTCATTAGGCTGTGTGAACAGCAATGTTAAATGGCCTTGATATTGTTCTCTTGCAAAAGCCAGACATATGGCCTTTGACAAGAACATGATCAGATGAGCCAAAAGAGGCAGAGGAGGAGCAGGACAGGTTAGATGGAAAGTGATTCATTACCAGGTCCAGGAGGGAGTACATGCCAATTACAAAAATCCAGATTGGGAAGTTTACAATTTGAGTCAGGCCTACTCAGTCATAAAAAGCCTTTGGTGATATGCCTTGGCTGGTCAGTGCAGACCTCACACCTCACCAGCTGCCATGGTGGCTGTTGAGGTCACCAAAGATGAGGAACAGAGAGTTGGGATAGATTGTTATGTGTCTATTTATGTAAGCAGAATTGAGGTATATCTTGTATCATGATCATCATTGGGTGGATGGTACAGCATACATACAAATATTTAGTGGTTGCTGAGAGGTATGCGATGCTCGAGGTATTCCGTGTGTTCAGAGGGGTTATTCAGGAGAATGGACAGTAAGGAATGTGCTCTTAACAGACGCCAACACATCATCGGCGTGGGAGTGGGGGGCTGTCAAAACTTAAGAATGAATATCTATGGAGACACAGAGAGGAATCAGCGACATCCCATGAGGGGACATCCCATAACGTTTCCGTTAGGCAAACAATTTCCCAAAGTTCAAAAGGAACTTCATGCAATAAACCACCGTAATGCACACACATCACCAAAGCACTGGACACAGCAATCAAACTGATGACCGGTTCTTCTTTGCCGCTTCCTCACTCTCACTTTACTTCACCATTTATCTACTCAATCCAAGAGAATTCGCAAAAGCCCCTCCCTCAAGAAACTACTCTTATAATTATGAGATGGTTCTAAAGCTAGAAGCTGCTATAAATTGTTCGTTAACACAAGATGGTTCAACAACGTTAAAATATAAACACAACATACAGTTCAACAAACTTAAAATATAAACACAGTCGACAGTTCATCGAACACGATGCCCATGTACTAGTGTTCAAGTATATAAGGTACTTCAGTTTTAATAAAATAATGATTTTAAAGGTCGTTTAAAAAAAATAAAAATCCAGAAGCTTAGTGCTTCTGAAGCAGTCTTATACTCCACCTTTGTACAATATGATGATGATGAGTCGCAGTTTAGGAGATGGAGGCTTTATTGATCACCACATAACGTAGCATCAATCACATACATGGCAAGTGACCCGGATTTTATGGGTTTGACCGTTTTGTTTGTGAAAACCAGCAGACTCATTTTAGTGTGGTCAAAACTCGTATCGGATGGAAAGTTGGATTAAAGAGCAGGTTGCGGGTCACCAAACATGTTCTGAAAATTTATCAATATGATTATATGTACATTAAGTAGTTCGATGCAAACTATTGTGGTTGCCTAACTATTGTGAAAATTAATGAAATTTAACTCCGAAGTTGTTATTTCTCGAGGCTGTTGAAAAAAACAGCCGCGTGCCATATATGGATGGTGACGTCAAGTTCTCCAAAACAAAGCGGATGCTCACTCGCTCATTGAAGAAGTGTCCAGTTCAGCGGGCTGTTCTTTCGCTTTATTTGAGCTTGCAACTGTCTATACTATCCTTTTTTATTTTGCATTATTGTAGAACAAAGTTATTTGGATATTTGTACATCATGCCTCGTACGTGTGTCGTCATGTTTTGCGAAAATGGCTGGAAAACGGGTAATCGCTCCCTCCGATTCCCAAAAGAATCAAACATTCGCCGGCAGTGGATAGGATTTGTACAAACAAAATCGGCAAATTTTCCCCCCCAAAAAACGGGTAAAGAGGACCCTTTGGATAGACTTCTCATTTGTGGTGACCATTTCACAGCCGAGGATTACGAAGGCATAAACACATCTGATCACCACTCTGTGAATACGAGTTGTTGGTTGACAGGTTCTTCAGATACTGCTCTGTCACGGAATCAATTGTTGAGTTGAAGTGAGAAAAACCTTGAAATGTATTCCTAAAGAGTACATGGAAAAACACATAAATAAACTTTCTAAAAAACAAGCATGAAAAAATTTCTCAACAAATCAACTTATTGTTGATTAAATTACTTTTTTTAACAGCATCAGCAAATTGGGCTATTTCATTTCAATTGTAAAAAATTGATCAATTTTCCACTTTTTTCTAAATTTGGTAGAATATTTCCTAATGAGGCTAAACATGTTTTGGTATTTCTATGCCACAACAGTCTCTTGAAAGTTGGGGTTTGTTATAACTGTTCACTTTCGCTGGGGTCAAGCTCAGCTGTCAGAAAGACTTCAACGCCAAGGCTACGTGTATAATATATTTGGCTCCATTACTGATTCATTCTATTTCTGACTCTTGAGTGACTAGAGGGTTAAAAATTATTATATCAAGCCACAGACGAATCAAACTTTACATTATTTTATGCATCGAACAAGAAAATGAAAATCTACAAACCAATCTGTCTGGTGGAGTCTGTCAGTGTGAACTGCTGGACAGTCAGTCCTACCACTTGTACACGAAATAGGCCGTTTTCTGGCACTTGCAAGTGGCTCAAATTTATATGGCTCAGGGCCAGAAACTCCATCGTATAAATTCCCATCATCCTCCGACTCATCCTTGGCAATATCGGAATGAAAACACTCAATTTCATCGCCGCTGAAATCACTCTCTGATTCGCATCTCGCCATTGTTCACACGCTGTTTCGGAATGTTCACGAAGTTTTTGGAGAACGTGACGTCATAGCATCTCGATAAATTCTGGTCTGTTTTTTGATCACTGACAAAAGTTTTGACTTAAAAGTTAATTTTAGCATATTTTGAGTTTCAAGTGTAAGAAAATAATTGCCAAACGATTATTAATGTGATTACAACTTTCGAATCACGCGAAGTCATCAGCGACCCAAAACCTGCTCTTTAATATAAAAAACAAGCCGGTAGGTGACATGGGTGGTCGCTAGCCTAAGGGGAATTTGAAATACTAGTACGTGCCCATAAAAAAAAATAATAATAACAATAATAATAATAAATAAATATTCAAATCGTGAGCAACAAATAACCATGCAGGCCGTTTCTTCGCTCTCGAGTACCCGTGCGTGCGTGGCCCGAAAGTTCGCATATTATTCGCAGTTACGATTATTCGCAATTTAGTTTTAATACCCAATTATTCAATTAGCGCCAACGTATTTTACCTTTTCGCAATGTCGTGGCAAGGAAAATCAAAAAGAGAAGAGAAGAGAGAGAAAAAAATTTACTTCCTGGTTCGGAGCATACCAGCACTCTGATGTTACCGAAATTTATGCACCGTCTAATGTGAAAACGATCATAACTTGGGCCATTGTGTTTATCTATAAATGCGCATAAGAAATCGAGAAATTATTAGAATACACGAAGTCATCACTATCCGGAAGCCCGTACGTTGTAACCTGTAATGGGGAACGCGGCTGAGCTTCCCTTCCCCATCGGCCACGCCCACGCAACAATGTGTCTTGTCATTGTTTTTTTTTTTTTTTTTTTTTTTTTTGTATACCTTGGTCGAGGCTCGTATGAGAGCTAACACACAACTCACAGCAAGGAGACATGAGACAAGTAAGCTGGTTCTCATGAGACAAGAGTTTGGTAAATAAATGGCCATAACTTGGGAAGCACTTGTCCGATTAATATCAAACCTTGAAAAGGCGCATCCTCAAGTCCCCAGCAATATATCTGGCAAGTTTCAATAATATCGGACCAGTGGTTGTCGAGAAACAGCGGTCTCACACACACACACACACACACACACACACACACACACACACACACACACACACACACACACACACACACACACACACACACACACACACACACAGCTGGAATTATAGATAGATGTAGATAAGAGAACACATAAGATGGCATTTTTGCCGTTCGTTGTTTCATATAGGAACATGACGAGCAACTGTCCATTCATCATTTGTATTCGATTCCCTAACCTTACGTTACGGAATCCCAATGCGAACGTTGGGGTGAAAGCACATAGTAATATAATTGCATACTCGTCATACAGTTTTTGCGGGATCGGGCTGAAAACTTTTGACCAACTGGTTGATTATAGTGCGCAAAAAAGCGCAGAAGCCGATTTTTGAAAAAAAGTATTTTTTGGATTTTTTTCAAAAATTTCAAAGTCCCGTTGCTAGGCAACAATGGCGTCCATAGCAACGGTGCTCAAAAGTATACGACTCGATCCTGGTATGAACCTACTAGTCAAGTTTCATCAAAATTGGTTGACTACTCTGGCCTCCAGAGCTGTCCATTACATACAAACAAACAGACAGACAGACATACAGACAGACGGAAAAGCTGAGACTAAGGGTAGTCTAGCGACCAACCAACACAATGTTTCACTTCCATTCCACTCGCAAGGATTGATATACACACACTGATAGACCTGTAGCGACCTGCAGTCAAAAATGCAAGGTATCACTGGTCATCTGGTGTCTTCAATTGGTTGTGTGACGTCATGGGCTTTCTCCCACCGATCGCCACGTCGACGTCCTCCAGGATTCCGCACGCAGTGTCACTTCACTTCCAATCACGTCGACCATATTGCCGTCACCATGAAATCAATTGATCGGTGCTTTGCAATCCTCTCTTCCACTTCTCAGTGGTATTTATCAGTACTTTCGAGTACGTCTTTTAAATGGCAGGATTTGATTTGATTCAGATTGTTTTCATTCATACAAGGTGTCCACAAATTCACAAATTTAAATTTGTAAAAAAAATTAAATAAAATAGGATACATGACACCATCTTATTACAAAGACCAACAGAGAGAGTTACAGGTTTCAGTGCAGTGCAGTATCCCATCCTAATTCATTGGCTGGAGGAGGGCAGTATCCCATTTCATTAATGTTTATTACTGTTTGAATTTGGAACGGTAATTGGTGCCATGAGATGTCGTTCATGTTGTTGTTGCTACGTATGCAGCCTGTACCTGCTGGTTGCATCATTTTACGGAAGCACAGTTGTGCCACTGAAGTAGTGCCCTTGTTTCCAGTAAGCTGGTTCTCATTTTGCCGACCTCGGAAGGATGACAGGCTGAGTAAACCCACCTGGTGTTATTTCAACGGAGGGGCAGGGTATCAAACTCAAGACCCGAGGATCTTAAGCCAGCCATCTTAACCGTTAAACTATCACCAGGCTTGTATCATTGAAGAGAAGGGCAGACCGGGAGCCACAAGTTGGCCGTCTGTTTAAAGTAGTTCAGCACATACTTGTCCTGCCTCGCAGTAATGCCAAAGAGGAAAGTATCTTCTCACAAGTTCACAAGAACAAGACTGATTACTGAGGGCAATTGTCCAATGACGTAACCCGCTCTCCTCGCATGTAAAACCAACTCCTCTTGCAAAACTCTGCCCAGATCATAAGTTTCATCCACTGAGAGATCTCATCAGAAAGGCCAAGAAAGCCTGTCTATGGAGACAGGAATTAAAAAAAAAAGTGTTAAAAAAGTGGCAGGAATTTTGGAGTTTCGGCAGGGTGTTGGCAGCAACTCACCTAATCTTCACAAAATATATTATGGAATCTATAACATCCACCAAAGACCAGATCTGACAGGCGGATCCTCCAGATTTAAGTCCTTCTGATGGACAGTGCCCAAAATTATGCTTCGCCCTCCTCGTACACAAGAAAGCCTTTTTACCACATTTAGTAAAAACAAATAAATAAAATACAAACCTGCTTTCAATTGCCACCAACCCATTTTTCATCACCTTCAACTTGCTGTGTGTGCAATCAGAATCTTGCATAGCCATATCAGCAGTCTCTTCTGCACCAAGATACTGTCTGCGATACATCGCAGACAGGCCAGTGGTCTCTGTCTTCTCCCACCTCCTTTCTGGTCTTGCACCCTCTGCCCTATCAATGCTTTGTCCTCCCCAGGTTTCTGCAGAGAGCACGAGGTCCATCAGCAGCTCCCTTCTGGTGAAACTCCTAAAATCTAGAATCGCTGCTCATCTCCATTCATTTGTTCCTCTTTTTTTTTCCTGCCTGTGGAACCAACTTCCACATTCTCTTCAATCTCATTCTTCCCTCCAAATCTTCAAGACAGCTGTTCACTACCATCTCAGATCATCCCCCATACAAAACCATGATACTTTCTACCCCCCAAAACTCCCCCCCCCCGCCCCCTCTGCCCCATCCGCCAAGTGTACCTCCTTCCAAATTTTGAGTTTCCTCCTTCCTGAGAGTTTGCTTCATGCACCTCATTCTTCCCCACATCCCATATTTGTCCAAGTTTCCCTCTATTTGTCCCTCAACCCTGTTGTTGGTGTGTTTCTCCTCTTTTTATAGTTTCTTCTATTCTGGTGCATCCTGATCCCTTCTGTGTTCCAGCTCTTCCATGAGCCTTGACTTTATGTAAGGTACAAAAAAGTGGCAGGAATTTTGGAGTTTAGGCTGGGTGTTGGCAGCAACTCACCTAATCTTCACAAAAGATATTATGGAATCTATAAAATCCACCAAAGACCAGATCTGACAGGCAGATCCTCCAGATTCAAGTCCTTCTGATGGACAGTGCCCAAAATTATGCTTCGCCCTCCTAGTGAAATGCCAGGGTGAAAGTTTATTTCTGGATCGAGATTCCAACCCATGCTAGACAGCTCAAAGGCGAGTTTGCATACCTCTAACTAGCGGCTAAATTTGGACTTTCACAAAAACATGGTAAGAGGAGACGTGTAGGATGGAGGAAGAACATGAGAATTTGGAGGGAAAAATTAATGATGACCATGTCCAGGAGGGAGGAAACACCATTTACTAGAGATCTTGGTTGGAAAGTTCACCGATTGCTTCCGACAAGCAGTCTCACAGAAGACCTTCACAGGAATCTTGTGTCTGATTATGTGGAGGCAAGTGCTGGACAACGGGCATGATGGCAATCAAAATTGCCACAGTTGAAGAAGAGAAGTTGGGATGGGTGGTTCCCATAGTATTTTGTCTCTGTCAGCACAAAGCAAGGTGTATATTGTTACTGCTGTGGAAATTCGCAGAACACCATAAAGGTCCTTAGTTCAGTTACATCAATAAGTCCGTGTTCAGTTAGATTTTCCCACCGTTGTTTAATGGGATTTATTCGTGTCACAGGGCTGTGATCTTTGAGATAGCCATTTTTCTTTACTATCGTTATTTTGGACCAACCACCAACATCACTCTCATCAACCGCTTCACAACAACCACCAACCACAACCCCACCACCATCACCAACATCGCTCTCAAACAACCGGTTCAGACCCACTGTCCTCCCACCACCACAACCACACGCGCCTCTCAACAAACCACGCCATCCTCATCACCTCAACCACAACGCCAACCACAATTACGCCAATCACCTAACCACCTTCCCCGCTATGCCAACTACCGATCACCTACTCCATAAACCACACTACAACCCACTCCACTTGTAAAACCGTCTCTACCAAGGAAAAGGAACAAGGGATTCCAGTAACGCCATGAAAAAGAAGAAGGTATTCCGATGGCGCACGGATTTTCGCACCTGTTTTTCCCGCTCCGCAAGGCGAAGATCGTTCGTCATTGGTCGGTTCATAGGAGCGAGGCATTGGAACTGGGTAACGCCTCCTTTCTGGAAGCTTCCCGCAGGAGCTGGAAGTGGGGCGGAGCGATAAACAGGGAGGAGCGAGGCGTTGGAACTGGGTAACACCTCCTTTCTGGAAGCTTCCAGCAGGAGCTAGAAGGAGGGCGGGGCGATAAGTGAGGAGGAATAAAAGGGCGCATGGAGCGGCCGCGAGGAGAGAGTCAGCGGCTCATGGTCTTCTGGTGGTCTTCTGTCTGTCTTGGTCTTGGTCTGTGGAGAAGCGGTCCGTGGAGTGACCCGTTTGTTGGAGCTTGCAGTCGGTGGAGAGTCCGGGCATCGTGGAGGGGACGCGGACTGGAGGCGCTGCTCTGCCAGCTGTGTCGCGCGAACCTGCGCGTTCATGTAAGGAGAGCCGGAGAGAGCTCGCCGGCCACGCGGAAGGCCCGAGCTCAGCCGCGGCAACACTAGCTGCCGTGGGGACAGACGTCGTGGCTCACACCACAAGGCGCCACGAGGGTGCAGGTAACCTGCAACGGTCTCGTGGGACTCGTTCGGTCTGCCAAGTCCCACGCCATAACGGTATACGGGCCCAGCCTGACCCCATTGCCTTTGATGGGGTCTTTTCTTGTGTTTCTTTTGAATGAATGTTGGTGGCGCCATCTATAAGTAAAACTGGTTAAGTGCTTGTACATTATTAATAGTTGTCGGTTGTAGCACTTCACCTTGCCCGCGTCTTTGTCCCCGTCCCGCAGTCTTCATAAAACAACTGCATGCGTGTTTTGCTTTTGTTGACTGTATAAGTGTTTTTCATTGCTTTCTGGTATATGTGTAGAAATAAATGTGCTTGTGTGAATGTACCCGTTCGTCACGTCATTTTTCCCCCATTGAAATGCCATCTTGTATTGCGGAATATTACTTGGTTTTTAAATAACCGATAAATAGAATCGGGTCCGGCGAGGTCTGGCGATAATACCCGCTCGGTTATCCCAGAACGGAATGGACCGCTTAAGCGGTTCATGTCCAAGCAGGCCTTCGCCGAGGTACGGTCCCTCGGTAGGTTACCCGTGCGGGTACTTAGGTATATCGATATTCGGCGATTGTCCTATTTTGCGTGGGTAGAATACGGACTGGGCCGTGGTGGGATTAAAAACCCACCCGCGACTGGTTTCTGGCGTTGTTCCAGAAAATCACGACTGAATTGTCCGTTCGGTGGGCGAGCGGCCGTTATTAGTTAACGCAGTCACTCGCACGTCGGGCGGGCGTAGATTCGTAACAATATTAAGTTGTCATCATTTGATGAACAATCCTCTGTACAGATGAAGTAAATATCAGATATTAACGAGCAGGCCTTCCAAAAAATTATACCTGTGCTTACCTCTCACCTTCTCTGGACTCGAAACAGCTTTCAGCATGGAATAGTACTCATGATAGGCTCTCATGCAGATGTTTTGTGCAAAACCGGCAAAAAATGAGATTCTAGATGAAAAATTCAGGATATTTAGAAAACAGTACTTCCCAATATCCAGCTAAATGTCAATAAGGCTGGAGGTTGAGAGGAACAGGTGTATAAAAGGACAAATATGATTGGTTAAACAATGATAAGTAAAATACCAAGTCGTTCCATGAAACTCAAGGAAGGTTAAAGTGTATTCGAACGGTTACAGCATCCTCAATGCCGATTCCCAACATTTTGTGTTAAACTTCTTTTGAACACGGATATTTAGAAGACAGCACTTCTGAAGCCATTTGCTTTGCTTCCTCCTCAACTGTAGGAGACAATATGCAAACACCTCTTTTGCAAACACCAGTGATTATATTGTCAAGAATGGTGGGATGTTCGGTTATCTGGAATTTTCTTGAAACTCTGCAATGACACTCTGGAATTCATCCGTCATCCACTTTTACCATCTGTGCCATCTGAAGCATTTTGACTCGCATTAACTGCCATTTGCTCGGCAAAACCATCTGTGTTTTAGCTGGATTTTGTGGAATGGCAGTGTGGGGGATTTAACTCTTTGATTCCCCGCAAATCAACATCATTGTGGAAGTGATAGTTCTGTCTCATGTGGGACTGCAGGTGTGTTTCCTCCATTGTCAAGGATCTCTGTTCTGCTTGGATGTGGTGTCCCGTTCATTTATTGGCGGATGGGGTAGGAGAGTTGCTTCCAGTGAAAAAGATTATGTCAGTTCCGAGTCATGATCCATTCTGCATCAGTTTCATTGCTTCCTGAGGGATACACACCTTCCTGAGTGAATTTATGTTTCCACACTATAAACGCTCCCTGTAAATTTTTCCAACCTGTCGCTGCAGTTTTTATTGTCCTGTTTCTTCCTCTTTATGTTTCTGCTGACATATTGTAGATTTGTAAAACTTGATGTTTGCACTTCGCCTCTTTCTCGTTTGTCTTTTCAAAATTTCACATCATTAGGGGTATATAACTCATCATTAGGATATCCCATCCCTTTATATTGGTGGTCTTTTTTCCTTCCGTGATTGTATGTCTGGTTTCTAAATGTTCCTTCAAGATTCTTGGAACTGTGAAAAAAGTGAAACATGAGCAACACTAAACCAAAATGAGAACTGTGTTCTTTACTCAATGAGAAACACCCGCTCTCTTTGAAGCAGCCTTGCATGGGCAGGTGGGGGGGGATAGTGGGGGCGGTGGGGCAAATATATTTTGTGCGATGGATAATAATCCCCCTGTCTTCAGCAGGGGGTCAGTAAACCACCTGCACTGTGGCACGTGTACCGGTGAAAATCCTAAGTCATTTCCATCTCCCTCTCTGAGGGACTGCAGGTCCTTCCGATCCCCCCCCCCCACCTTCCCCTGCCTCCCTAATTAGTGGAGGGCTTTCCACTCTCTGGGGACGTGTATAATGCAAAAATGCAAGTTGTCTCCACAGCTGACTTGCAATGCCTTCTGCCACCACCACTGAGTGGCGCTACATGATATACATTTACATGGAGAATTTTTGTCGACCTTCCATCCTGAACCCCAGTGACTACAGATGAAACCAAGTCAGCCATGTTCACCACAAGACCAAACTTGGTCCATGTGCCAAGTTTGGTGGCAATTGGCCAAGTAGTTTTGGTGTGATTGGTTTTATACACATACAGACAGACACAGAGAAAATGACATTAAAAAATATATACATATGTATGTGTAATATATATATATATATATATATATATATATATATATATATATATATATATATATATATATATATATATATATATATATGTATATATATATATATATATATATATATATATATATATAACCTACATAAAACACAGTGTGTATTTGTGTATTTTTCTGTCCTCCTTGATAAGGATAATTTCAGTAGGGGTTTTAAAGGCCTATGTTTTTACATGACAATGTGTTGATGATGTTGTGTTTTTCAGGATAAAAAAAATATTCGAAAAACATTTTCCATGAAAGAGTAATTATGCCTCTTCTATTGCGATTGCAGACGGTGACTTGGAACCGAGCCTCATGGGCAGGGTACAGAAGTGTTTAAAATAATAATAACAAATACAAGGGGCAGGGAGGTGAAATTTGCTGCACATGATGTGCAACACATGCTGAGTAAAATGAGTGTCCATTTGTGTCCGTAGGATGTCCAATAAATAAAGAAGATATAAGCACACCTGATGCTCACATTTGTACATGCAGTGTTTTAAAATAACATTTTTTCTTGCTACGAAACATCATATCTTCCAGTTTCCTTGAATATTTTGTTGCCATTTCACAGAAGTAAGTACATCCCTGTCAATGTTCCATACAGGCCAACCCCATCTACTATAAATGGATAAGGTGTGTGTGTGTGTGTGTGTGTGTGTGCGTGTGCGTGTGCGTGTGCGTGTGCGTGTGCGGTATGTTTTTAGTTGAGTTTTTATGGAGCTTTCTGATGTGGAGTGTGCTACACCAAAATGATCGTCATGATCTCCTGAGTTGATTAGTCTAATTAACTACTAACAACCCGGAAGAATTCCCATGTTTTAAACACATGCCACGTTAAGGTGTATAGGGTAGCTTAATTGGGCCTCCATGGCATTCTAATTACAAAATAAATAACAAAAGATAATATTAACACCAATTATAATAATAGTATCTGATCATTTAGCATTAATAATTACAAACGTATAATCCCCGCCCTGGCCCAAGCTCATCTGGGCTAAGTGAAAAAGAAAGCTAATGCTCAAGCAGTACAGCAGGCAGGTATACCACAAGGCCATGAAGACCAATGAAACTGGTCCAATGGGCCCACGAGTGGTATAAAAGATGAGAGCAACTGTGTGTCTAATGAAAACAATTGCATGTTTATGGAATATTTTTTGGAAGCACAAATATGTTGTTAACCATTTAAACATGGTCTTCAGCTGGCTGAACAACAACGAATTTCTGGATGAGATAGGCCTACCTTAACAAATACATTGAAACAAGAATGACTGCACTCTGGTCCCAACCTGTGACAAAATGCGGTAATGGGCCGATAGGTGCATTTACTGTGCTATTAAAGCGCAATTGGGAAAACACACATTTAATGCGCTATTAATAGTACATTAAATGTGTGTTTCCCAATTGTGCTGTTCATGTTTTAATAGCACATTAAACATGCGTTTCCCAATCGTGTTTTAATAGCACATTAAATCTGTGTTTCCCAGTCGTGTTTTAATAGCACATTAAATCTGTGTTTCGCAATTGTGCTCTTCATCTTTTAATAGCACATTAAATGTGTGTTTCCCCCATCGTGCTTTCATAGCATGTGAAATGGTTTCCAAATTGCACTGTTCATCTTTTAATAGCACATTAAACGTGTGTTTCCCAATCGTGCTGTTCATCTTTTAATAGCACATTAAGCGTGTGTTTCCCAATTGCGTTTTAATAGCACATTGAATGTGTGTTTCCCAATTGTGCTGTTCATCTTTTAATAGCACATTAAACATGTGTTTCCCAATCGTGTTTTAATAGCACATTAAATGTGTGTTTCCCAGTCGTGTTTTAATAGCACAGTAAATGTGTTTCCCAATCGAGGTTTAATAGCACATTGAGCGTGTGTTTCCCAATCGTGTTTTAATAGCACATTAAATCTGTGTTTCCCAATTGTGCTGTTCATCTTTTAATAGCACATTAAATGTGTGTATCCCCCATCGTGCTTTCATAGCATGTGAAATGGTTTCCAAATTGCACTGTTCATCTTTTAATAGCACATTAAACGTGTGTTTCCCAATCATGTTTTAAGAGCACATTAAATGTGTTTCCCAATTGTGCTTTAATTGCGCATTAAACGTGCTTCCAAGTTGTGCTGTTCATCTTTTAATAGCACATTAAACGTGTGTTTCCCCATCGTGCTTTCATAGCATGTGAAATGCGTTTCCAAGTTGCGCTGTTCATCTTTTAATAGCACATTAAACGTGTGTTTTCCCCATCGTGCTTTCATAGCATGTGAAATGCGTTTCCAAATTGCGCTGTTCATCTTTTAATAGCACATTAAATGTGTGTTTCCCCATCGTGCTTTCATAGCATGTGAAATGCGTTTCCAAATTGCGCTGTTCATCTTTTAATAGCACATTAAATGTGTGTTTCCCCATCGTGCTTTGATAGCATGTGAAATGCGTTTCCAAATTGCGCTGTTCATCTTTTAATAGCACATTAAATGTGCGTTTCCCAATTGTGCTTTAATTGCGCATTAAATGCGTTTCCAAATTATGCTGTTCATCTTTTAATAGCACATTAAACGTGTGTTTCCCAATCATGTTTTAAAGCACATTAAATGTGTGTTTCCCAATTGTGCTTTAATTGCGCATTAAATGTGTTTCCCAATTGCGCTTTTCATCTTTTAATAGCGCAGTAAATGTGTTTCCCAATTGTGATTTAATAGTGCATTAAATGTGTGTTTTCCAATTGTGCTTTAATTGTACATTAAATGCATTTCACAATCGTGCTTTAACAGCGTATTAAATGTGTTTTTCGCAATTGTGCTTTAATAGCACCTTAAATGTGTGTTTCCCATTCATGCTTTTCATCTTTTAATTGCACATTAAATGTGCTTCCCAATTGTGCTTTAATAGCATGTGACATGTGTGTTTCCCAATTTTGCTTTAATTGTGCATTAAATGTATTTCCCAATCACGCTTTTCATCTTTTAATAGCGCAGTAAATGTGTGTTTCCCAATCACGGTTTAATAGCACATTAAATGTGTGTTTCCCAATTGTGCTGTTCATCTTTTAATAGCACATTAAATGTGTGTTTCCCAATCACGGTTTACTAGCGCATTAAATGTGTGCTTCCCCATCGTGCTTTCATAGCATGTATAATGTGCTTCCAAATTGCTCTGTTCATCTTTTAGTAGCACCTGAAATGTGTGTTTCCCATTCGTGTTTTTCATCTTTTATTTTCACATTAAATGTGTTTCCCAATTGTGCTTTAATTGTACATTAAATGTGTGCTTCTCAATTGTTCTCTAATTTTGCATTAAATGTGTTTCCCAATCGCACTTTTCATCTTTTAATGGCGCAGTAAATGTGTTTCCCAATCATGATTCAATAGTGCATGAAATGTGCTTCCAAATTGCGCTCTTCATATTTTAATAGCACATTAAATGTATGTTTCCCCATCGTGCTTTAATCGCGCATTGATTGTGTGTTTCCCAATCACTCTTTTTATCTTTTAATAGCACATTAAATGTGTTTTAATAGTGCAGTAAATGTGCGTTTCCCCATGGTGCTGCTCATTATTGAATAAAACAATAAATGTCTTTCCAAATCGAAGTGTTCATATTTTATTAGCATGATTGGAAACACATAACACATTTAGTACACCATTAAAGCACAATTGGGAAACACCCATTTGATGTGCTCTTAAAAGATGAAAAGCACAAATGGGAAACACACATTAAATATGCCAATAAAAGATGAACAGCACAATTAGGAAACACATTTAATGCGGTATTGAATCATGATTGGGAAACACATTTACTGCGCTATTAAAATATGAAAAGCACGATTAGGAAACACATTTAATACGCAATTAAAGCACAATTGGGAAACACATTTAATGTGCTTTAAAGCACGATTTGGAAACACATTTAACGTGCTATTAAAAGATTAACTGGACACATGTTAGCCGTGTCAACCTCCAGTTATATGAGATTGAGCTGATTCCTCACTCGGTCACAGATTGTTTAACCCCAACATGGGGCCATTCAAAAACTACATAACGTTTTTTTTTTTTCAGTAGGCCTAATTAACGTGAGGTAACACTTGATTGCATAATATAACGCTTGATTACCGTTCTGATGTACTGTGCAGTCTGACGGGCTTGATTAAGTTTACTATTATTTGAAATACTAGCAAATACAACCTGTCGCTTCACTAATGGGAATATTGGGACGGGAGCAGGGGAGGAGTGGGAGTGAGGAATGGTTGGGGAGCGAGTAAAGGGAAGCGAGCAAGGGAGAGAGAGAGGTGATAAAGGGAGCGACAAGATGAATGGGGTTAGGAGAGTGAGGAAGGGGAAGGGAGAGCGAGAAAGGGGGAGGGAGCGTGAGAAAGGGGTTGGGGGAGAGCGAGAAAGGGGGGGGTGGCGAGAAAGATCGAGAAATTGGGGGAGAGCAAGGAAGTGGGAGTGAGAACAAGAAAGGGGGAGGAGAGCAAGAAATGGGGAGGGCGAGAAAGAAAGGGGGAGAGCGAGGAAGGGGGAGGGTGAAAAATAGGAAGAGAGGGAGAAGGGGGGAGGTTGAAGCCTCACCACACATCGCTATACACTCCAGGAGGAGAGAGCGAGGAGGATGTGGGAGAGAGAGGGGGTAGTGGGGAGGGGAAGGGGTGTTCTTGACATGTGTTTGATAGGGGGACTTGAGGGAAAGCAGTAGTGGTTGGGGAGGGGAATGGTCCCCTTATGCCAGCATTAGTACAGGATTGAACAAAATTGGGTACATTAAAACAGCATGTTATAAAGGGTCAGAATAAACAATCCCCGGACACTGCTCAGCGATGTCCGTGAGGGATGGAGGGGCTTTGGGATGAGGTAAGCATTAGGGGAGGGGAATGAAGGGCATTTTCCTTCAATCGTCATAAAAGCTGTGCAAGATTTGTGCTCTTATTTAATTTCTACACATACGATAAGTTTGAGAATCTATTCAGCTGAGATGATTTGCAGAATTGATCCAAGCAGCAGTTCTGACTGATAAGAAGAAGAAAAAAAGCTTTCATTTATCCAATTGGCATTCTTTGATACCCCTTCCTCTCCTTGACCTCCAGAGAGTTGCATGATGGTGGAGGGTATGTGCGAGGAGGACAGTGTGAGAGGAGGGAAGGAAGGCAGCATGAGGGGAGAGGAAGAAAGCATGAGGGGAGGGTAGGCAGGATACCAGGGCATTACCAGGGAGATAAAATGTACCCAAACAGCAGTGTTTTCTTTTTAACCGCCATGTTTCAAATAAACCAGGTGGGAGCATTTCAAAAATTAAAACCCATGCTATCTACCTGACAAAGGCCTGCCTACATGCATGCCCCCACTCCCATACATGCTCCTCCAACCTCCTCGCATGCATGCAAAGTTTGGGGCCCCTAGGTTTTATGGTTTTAGAGTTATGGAGGAGACACACACACTTATTAGCAGAGATGATTCGATTTTTCGGGGTCCCTCATCGTGATTAACACTCGACCCAAACAAAACCAATTGAAATGTGAAGCAACAGAATTCTATAGAATGTTTATTTTTTACAAACATCAACATGTTGATGCTTGAAAAAACATTCTAACGCTTTTGGCGTCGCAGTATTTTCCACCTACAGTATATAAAACATAATGTTTATATCTGAGTCTGTTGGTCACACGACTTGTTGGTCTGTTGGTTCAACAATAGCAGACACACTACAAGTCTAACAGTTAGTTATTTCAGGCAATGGGTGAAAGCGCTGCTAAAAGAAGAAAGCGATTAGCCTGAGAGAAGAAGCAAAGACAAAGGACCAGTCAGAATCAAGACCAAGTAGCTGCGAGACGAGTCTTACAGGTGATATACATGAGAGAGTGCCGCGAGAACGAAAGCCAAGAAGATACTGACAGGTGAAGAATAGATGTTAGACAAAGGAGAGAGGAAATAGTGCAGAACGAGACACGAGAGGAAGCTGACAGGCAGAGGCAGTTGAATGTGGAAGCAATGGCAAGAGCAAGAGGTAACAGAAGACACAGGCAACCAGCTGATGACGTTCAGGAAAATCCAATTAGAAAACGACAACTGTGGTGAGATGAACATTATTTGTCAGTTCTGTCAGTCAATGAATTTCAGAGCTGAGCAACCAAGCAATGGGAACTTCAACAACCGTTGCCACAAGGGGAGAGTGCTCCGTCCTCCACAGAGAGACGTTCCAGATTGTTTAACAGCTCTCATGAGTAACATTCACCACCCACATTACCTGAATTTCAGAGAAACCATCAGATCATAAAACTCCTCTTTTTCTTTGGCTTCCATGACTACACAAAGAAATTCCTCTTCAACCGACTCCGCTACTCCCACATGCACGTAACGTCACCCACAATGCACAGCATCACCTCCAGCTCAACCATTCACATCATCCTCTCTGGTGCGTCCCTGAATTCCTGCTTCTCTGCCCCAGTCCTTCCCGTTTGTGGTCCATATACTGACATAACACACACCATTTGCATCTTTCCCCACCCATGCCATAACTATCCGTCCCTCCCATCTTTCCACTCTGATCACCTGCTTGCTGATCTCTTCCGATACTATTATTCCCACACCATTAATCCTTCCATCCCAAACCACGTGCATCAGCTTGTATCCTCCGACCAACCGCCTCATGCCGTCTCCTTTCCATTTGGTCTCCTGCACACACAACACTTCCAACCTTCTCTGCATCATCTCCACCACCTCGACTCCTCTCCCCCCCGCGCTGATCCCATATTCAAACTTCCTCGCCGGACCTTGCTTCTGAATTGCTGCCTGCCTGACAGAGCTAGTGCCGTTTTGAATATTTTGGGATGCTAAGGTCATCAATCAGCAGCGCTGCCCTGGCTGACATGTACATACACCCAGGGCCGGATTTACCATGTGGGGGGGGGCGTGGGCACAATGATTGTGGGGGGCCCCCAAATTTGGAGATTAATCAACAACTTAAATTATAACTGCTTTTTCATCAACAACTGAACTTGTATCTATAGATTTGGCAGATCCTGATCAGGAAGGATTTGGCATACATGTTCACAAATTACAATTAAATCTGACAATATGACAAGATGGACGGATTGTTATTGATATGGCTGATGACTTATCTATGAGCTGATGACTTATCTATGAGTTGGTGACTTATCTATGAGCTGATGACTTATCTATGAGCTGATGACTTATCTATGAGTTGGTGACTTATCTATGAGTTGGTGACTTATCTATGAGTTGGTGACTTATCTATGAGCTGGTGACTTATCTATGAGCTGGTGACTTATCTATGAGCTGGTGACTTATCTTTGAGTTGGTGACTTATCTATGAGTTGGTGACTTATCAATGAGTTGGTGACTTATCTATGAGTTGCTGACTTATCTCTGAGCTCATTCTAAAATCAAATCACAAAAATGCTGTTGCTGCAAGTGTAAGAGATAGAGATGGACCAATATAAGAAAATAACAAACGACGTGCTGTCATTAATCATACTACGAACTTCGACTAAAAATCTTCTAACTCCTAAAAACCCTCTGGACCAGAGAAATCCGAAATGGTGATTAATAGCCGACTTCCAGCGACCGCAAATCTACGGCAGTGTCATCCACATCAATGAACATACACACGGCGCCTTAATCAATGGACAAGGTTCCTGCGCGACTTCGCGGCAGCGAACTCCGATATGATACTGTCAACCTGCATGGAATTGAGCACATCAGATTCGGTTGAAATGATGGTCAGATTGACCAGTCTCTGCTGCCCCATCGTGGAGCGAAGATGGTTCTTGATAAGCTTGAGTTTCGAAAACGAGCGCTCGCCGGAGCAGTTCGACACAATCAATGAGATGTAAATCCGAAGCAGCACTTCCACGTTTGGGAAAGTATCGGTGAGTTTTTGCTCACCGATATCGGTGAGCTAACAAATCGTTTTTGCTCTAGTTCTACTTCTGGAGTGTGTCCGTAGTCCAAGTGAGCGAGGTGGACATTACGCTTTCGTCTACGCGATCCGCGAGTGAATTCCTCCGTACCTGAGCGTTCCACTCCGTCAACAACGAATGTATCAAACTAATGGCGTAATGACTGCACGAAGCTCGCCAGTGACTTGAGGAGCTGCACGGCTGTGTTGAGATCGGTAGCTTGTGACTGAAGGCTTTTACTCGTACGATCAAATCTACCAAGGGCAGTAGACCAGAAACCAGCATAGAACCCTATCTCGAGTGTGCACATCGTTTGGTGAAGTGTTTCGGCGGTGTTTCTCGTTTCACTATTCAGTTGTTCATCGTTTGCGATTTCATCGAGGACATCCATGATTTCGCTGCAACCGTCTACAAGAGCTCAGGTTGCATCAGAATGAGCCGACCAGCGAGTGTCGCTGAGGCGCTTTGGTACTTGCAGACCTTTGGCTTTTAGGGCATCAAATAATCTGGCGTAGCGCGACTTGGAAGCTGTAAAAAATACATACACTTGTTCCACAAATTCAAAGAATGCTGCTGCAGGTCTACAGCATCCCACGGCCGACTGACTGACTAAGTTCAGTGAGTGCATCACGCATGGCACAAATATTGCGAGAGGGTTCTCCTGTTTGATCATTCCCTGCATCCCGTTGTATTGGCCACTCATATTAGATGCGTTAGCGTAAGACTGTCCTCGGCAGTTAGCGATGTCCAATCCAGTGGCTTTCAAAAAATCCAGCAATGCCGTCGCTTGCTGGAGTCCAGTGTGTCCTCTGTTGCTCAGAAAGGTCATGAAACGCTCCATTGGAGCCTCGTTCTCGATGTATCGTAGAATAACTGTGAGCTGGTCGATGTGGCTTATGCCAAGAGTAGAATCGACTGACACAGAGAAGTATTTTGCCTCTTTCACACGAGCGACGATGCTATCCAGAACAGATTTTCCGATGATGGAGACTAACTTTTCACATGTCATAGATGATAAGTAGTTGGTGTGGCCACTACATTGGTTGGCATATTTCTGAATGTGCTGCACCAAAAATGGATCGTATTCCGCAAGTAATTCCATTAAACCAAGGTAGTTACCATTAGTCCATGACCCAACAATTTCATCCGATCCACGGAATGCCAGACCACACTCAGCGAGAAACGATATCACGCTCACATTTCGTTTCAGCACCTCCCTTCAATAGGACGCAATCTCACTCACCTGTTTGACGAGTTCAGTGTCCACACGACCTGCGGATGTTGCTCTGTCTGACAAGCGGATGATATTCGCACAATGTACATGTGAACGCTCATGCACCTCGATAGAATGACTGGCATGCTTCCAGTCATTGAATCCTACACCGCCCAGGGCAGTAGCACCTCCAAAGAGCTTGCAAGCGATGCAGTACAGTTTTCCGGTTGATGTGGAGAAGCAAAGCCAGGACCTTTTCACGGACTCTCCGTTTTGTAGTCTACGGTAAAAAAAAGATTCTTGAAGCAGCAGCGTTTCCTACCTTCAACAAACTGCATGGATGAATCAAAGGGACCAGTCGAATTCTGCAGTGGCTCCAAATCTCGTGATGACCAGAAGTCGATCATCTCTGACGACGGTCGCTCAGGAGGCCAACATCCAATGTCATTGGCAAAGCCAGGTCCACGATCAGTCAGTATATCTCTCGCTTCTTCATCTGATGCATGTTCTTCATCGGTGGAACCTTCCGAGATGTTGGGCGAATCTTGACGCCGGGGTTGAGTTGCCAAATCCGCTTGTTCTGTCTCTGTTGGTGTTCCAGCCTCTGTCATGGACGAATCGCCTGTTTGTGCAGGAGTGAAAAACTGAGATTTTCTGGGTCTTGTCGACGACGCCCTTGTGTCTTTCATCTTTTTCCTTGGAACGTTTCTGCGTTTGAGCACCACCGTCATATTTCCGTGGAGCCCTGGATTTGTGCCTGTCGTCACCGAAGCCGCTCATTGTGGTTTCTGTAGCTGGTCGGTACCGAGTAACCGAGATATCGTCAGAGTGCATGTGGGACGTACCAGAATCACGAACAACAAGTATGTTTCACACACCTGGAACATAGAAAGTCACACCGTGTTAGTGCATGCCAGTAAGCAGGGTACTGACAGCGTTCCCTGCCAGCCGCAGTTTCAGTGTGTACAATACTACCCCTGCCGGCCGTGTGCTGTGCTGGCCTGGCCTAGTTTTACCACGTCGACTTTCACCTTTTCACCCCTCCTCTGGCTGGACCTCTGTATTCCATCTGTGCTTGCTGGGCTCTGGCGGGCAGTGCCGTAGTTAGTTGGCCACGCTCAACCATCCGAAGTATCGAAGATCGATCCAAAAAAAGATCCGAATGCGGGCCCCCTCAATGCCCGAGGCTTGCCCCGGGAATTTTTGACCACGTTAAATCCGTTCTGTGGACCGTGGAAGAAACGGCTTGAAAAGGACCCTCACAATGACGGACAATTTTGAAAAGATATCCTTACAAAGAGTTTACAATCTTCATTCACCGACAATAAAACTTAAGAAGCACATTTTCAAGGGATTTTCAAGATGTCATCGAAATTGTGGGGAGCCCCGAAATGTGGGGGGCCCCAGGGCCATGGCCCCATCTGGCCACTGCTAAATCCGGTAGTGCATACACCTGGTATGGGTTCTTCTATTCTATCTGCCCCCAAATTATGCATTTATGGCATCTGGCATTTATCCAGAGACAAACTTGATAAATGATAAATGCTGGAAGGGAGTATGTCAAATACAAATACCGCTCTGCCTCACAGACCCTCATCTCGAACAGTGTCTCCACCTGAGTAACTCTCAGTTCGTGCCCCGTGTTGATAAGATTGTGAAAGAGCAAAAGCGATTGCACTACTCGTATACACCGCACTATCCTGACTGTTTCAGTTTGACTTGCTATAATTATATTTTGATAAACTATTTGTTTTCTTCGTTCCCACAAATTAGTTTGGAACATCATGGCATGTAGTTTTATTCAGTTGTTACTGTAATACTAATAGGTTAACGCCCACATTTGCCCGAGAGAATTAAAATTAGCAGGAGCGAAAACATTTTAATGGGTTGGTGTCCACAAAATTAAGCTTTTACGAGTTTGAAATGTCTTTGGTTGTGTGGCCAGGTGCTGGGGGAATTTTGCTTCTGGCTCATGACCAAAAACATATTTGAGGACCTTTGCCTTAGATACATCCATATGCGTTTTCCGTTACTGAAATGCCAACAGCCGCTATAATGAGGGCAGACAGTTCCCATCCGGGCATGAACGGGACGTTCCACAACCATTTGCTGAGTGGAGGAGCCGTTTGACACCATGACAATGGTGGCCGTGTCAGGGCACAAGTTGTTTCGCGAGGAGAGACAATCAGCGCATGGTTACAAGATGATCATTGCCAAGGGGGAGTCAGCAGGGCGCTGATCTAGGGGATGGATGCGAACAGTAGCAGAAATAATTGCAGTCCATCCTCGAGAACTAGTGCCACTTGCTAGTGGGAGTTGCAGATATCCGGAGTTGAGCAAGCTCAGACAGAGTCCAGGACGGACACGGACAAACAGCTTATTATGTGAGAGAGTATCTGGAGTATGGGACGTCCTACAGGGATCCGACGAGGTACGAAGGGCCGTGTGGTTCCTTCCGACAGGGGGAGGCAGTCAAATATCTCACCCTCAACAAAGACAACCATCTTTGTGTCTTCTTGTTCCCTCTGGCTTACTCTCTGTGATATGAAAGCGTAAGGTAACGGAGAAGCTGAAAAAATTTATCGTGGGTGCTGGAGTTTAGAGTTGACTGTTGATTTAATGTAATATGTGTTCTTGTTCTTCCACCCTCCCCCCTATTTATTCCACCCCCCACCCCCATTTATTTGGCGTGATAGTCCTGGCATGCATTAAACACGAGACTGGTGAGAGTTTGGCATTAACCTCATTCTATGGCCAACTTAAAGCTACGGCCAGCGTGTGTTGGGTTCAATCACTTAGCCCATATTATTTGACGGACGAGCGGTTGTAGCGAGAGATCCTTGTTAGAGTTTTATTCACGCTGAAAACTGAAACAAAGACTGTTTGGGCTTTCCCGGCAGATGACGTATAGTCTTTCGATGGTCCATCGCTAAATTGGCGATCATGCGGGTGGCAGATTTTTAACTTGAGCCCACCTGGCGGTCTATCTCATTTCATCAGGATACTGATCCGAGTCCAGCAACTATTACAATTTATATGTGTATCGTCATGGATCTGGTCTGGAGGGGGGGGGGGTAAAATAGGAGATCGATTAGAATAGTTATTTTCATAATATGTGTTAGCGTAATAGTGGTGTCATTCCCATCAGGATAAAATGTGCCGAGCACTTGTGAAGAGAGCTCTCGTCTCCCCACCCAAGTGTATGTGTCTAAACCCTGCGTTTCCCCCTCCCTACATTCTGCAATCTCCACTGTCATCCATCTGTCCAGAAATGGCAATTTTCTTGACTGGCGGTAAATGAGCATGGCCGATGGAGCAACCACAGGGTCAGCGTGAGGCCGTGAGGCCGTGAGGAATAAAAAAAACTGGCCATGTATGGAGATCTGTCTGACTGCGGTGGCCAATGAGGACACCCAATGGTACGATTCAATAGGCCCCGGGTGATGTTAAAAGAGCGCTGACAACATGCACAAAACGGTTGTAATTGGTTGCTGTGGCTGGCACAAGGTGATTCGTCGTTGTTGTTGTGGCTGTCGGTGCTGCTAGTCGTTGTGATTTCTAGGTTTGGTGTTGGTGGCAGGGCTTGACAGTGTAAGAGGTCCCAGAGGGAAGACCCATGAGGTGCAGCGTGACCAAGACCTGCATCGAACTGCTGTGTGCCCAAGTGAGTCCACCATCCGGACAGAGTGGAGAACGACCACACGTGGACAACAGACCCACACCACATGCGTTGCTGTGCTGCGCAGGACAGGTTATTTGTCTTGTCAGCCCCTTCTGAATCCCGGTGCTTCCACCAAATGAAAGCGTTAAGGTGTAATTGTTATAGCTGTTGTGATTGATTGCGATAGTCGCAGAGTGGCGGTGTTCGTGCCTCACCCTTTCTCTGTAATAAATCACCTTTTTGATGAAAAACCTTGTGGCCTTCGGGAATGGGAACCAAAGCACTGGAGAGATTGGCTTATCAACCCATTAAATTGGGTCCGTAACTACACGCCTCAAATGCAGAGCATCCACTTGGCCGTCTTGTTGGCAACTCCTCCACAGTCGCCGCAATTCAGAGATGCTGTTTCGTGCCAAATTAACCTGGTGGACACAGAGATCTTGTCGTCCCCGACGTGCCAGGCAGCAGGTAGGTCACTGTTCTTTATTGCAAGACCCGCGAGCCACTGGCGGTCCCTGGTGGCCTAAAGTGCGGCCCCTGACGTGCGGACGATAATACACACATGTGAAAACACCCCTTCATAATCCGCCATAAATGCTATCAAATTGACACAACGGTTTCAAATGAGTGTTTTTATACTGCAACCATATCCTGATGTAGTTTTGTTAATTTTATGCTTCACGTTGGAACAATGATGCCTGCAGCCCAGTTAACCACAACAAAAAAAGAGTAGGTGGAGGAGGGGCCTAATAGCAACCATTACGGAGTCCTGAAGGTGGTGTGGCGGATCTCACACCGATGTCTTATCGGCAAAAGTGGCCCCCTTCTAAAAAACATAGTAAAGATCACTGAAGTTGGTCTTTGAACCATAGCACTGGTATCAGGAGTATGGTTCGGAACCATGGGGGAATTATGGGCCCCCTCAAATCCAAATTAAAATGGATTAATGAAACAGAAGACCAAGAGGGAAACAGAAGAAGTAAAGAGCAAGGATGGAGTCATCGGGAGGAACCTGGATAGGATTCGGGTTTCAGCCGCTACTCCATAACCCTCAAACCCACCTAGGTGCAGCCAAGTGAGCGTTATGGAAATTTTTTTGCAAGAATTCACTTCTCCTTAAATAGTTAGATAACGAAAGAGAGAAACTGAGAGTAAACGAGATGAAAGAGAAGAAAAAGCAAGAATTAGAATGAATAAAGAGGATTGTGAAATTTTTTTAGAATGAAATGTGAAAGGAACAAAGAACAAAGATGTCGGGAAGAACCTGGACAGATAGATTTCAGCAGTTACTCCCCAGGCTCAACCACAGAAACATGTACAAGCTCCCAGAGTGAGGAAGCACAATTTTAAGTTTTACTTTTAAATTCATTTCAAATTAAAATAAAAGGGGGGGGAGGGAGAGTAACCCCAATTCAGCAATGGAAGGGGGGGGGAATCTTTTGGGCCAACACCACTGGAGCCCCAGAGGAGATGAGAGTTGGAGGGTCTGGTCGAGGGCGCAGTTGAGTCGCCTCTCCCACCCAGCAGCCAGGAGCCACACAGCAACCCGGCACCCTCTAGTAGCCCAGTGGTGAGTAACATCAGGCCAGCATCGCTGCCCCTGGTCGACTTTAGCGAACAATTCGTGGCCATGATGGACATGCTCCAGAAAATAGTAGCCAGCCAGGCCGAACAAATTAGAGGCTGGCCTGGTCAAACTACACGAATTTTGAAATGACGTACGAATGCTAAACGTGGCCTTTTGTGCATGTGCTGTGTGTGCGTATTCAGTGACTCGGTTCTGCTCGTCGGACACTTTTAACCTGCCGTTTCGAGCGCAACGTCTGTAATTCAAATCGTCTTTTCAACATAATTTTAGAGGAAAGAGTGGAAATTTCAAAATGGTTAACTGTCATTGTTGTGTTCCTACATGCAAATCGGACTAAATCGGACTAATGAGAAATATCTTCTGTGGATGAGAGGTGTCGAGTATCTACCATTTCCTGTTATTACAAGTGAGCTTTGGCAGTGGATATAACACACAAACATAAACACACACACACACACACACACACACACACACACACACACACACACACACACACACACACACACACACACACACACACACACACACACACGCACGCATGCACACATGAACGGACACTTCTTTTAGCAATAGATGCAAAAATTTAGGAAAATTATTGTTGTGGCCCCGGAGCCAAACAAATAATATTAATTAATAACGGCCCTCACAGCCCAAACAGCTGTCTCACAACCCTCCCCGTCCCATCCTCACTCCTCCCAAACATCATTGATAGTAAATATCATTTTAAGCTTCCCCTATGCCTTGACAAGCCCCAGATATGACCTTCCCATCGGTGTTAAGAAGCAACCAAACCAGATACGGCATCTCCTCTCTGGGAATTGTGCCTGAATGTTTGTAATGATGGCATCATCTTTCCAATAGCAGATGTCCATTAAATACATCACCAAGCCTGCGGTGTTCACACGAGGTAATCCTGCAAGGTTGAAAGTGCACTCACTGGCAGCGATGGCCATAGGTTTGGGTACAACGTTCCCGGCTATGAACTTTTGGGCCTTGCACCGGTCCACGTCTTCGAGAGCTTGCGGTACGAGGAGCTGCAAGGTATCATCTCTTCGGGGTGAGTTCAGAATGTTCTCGAACTCCTTCATTGTGAAGAGGCACACCCCTTTTCTAGCAGGTACATTTTCAAGTATTTTTGGCTTCTTTTGGAAGCTTTGTGAGCAATTTCAGGTCACAATCCTTATCTGGTATGCATGATATTGTGCGCATGCGCACCGAGCATTCTGGGGCTGATTATGTCATTTTAAAAGTCGCGTATTCAGGCTTGCCAGGCCGAATTGAAGGCAAATTGGGCCGAGCTGGAGGGTAGCCAGGTAGAAAACACATTTTCATCAATGCATATTCTCCCTCATCTCATGATCCACATAACTGAAAAGCTCAGAAATGAAGAAAGATCACTTTGGCCGAGCAAGTTGAACGCAGACAGAAGGCCTTACGTTTGAAAATTGTTCACATCCAGATAAGATTGCCAAAATTAATTATCCAAAACATCAAAAGAAACAATTATTTTTTATTATTCCCAGTGTTTTTGCGTCTCCCTGGTGGCGAAATACATCGCCCAGTACGAATACATCTGTGCTGCCAAAGAAGAGGCACCTCGGTGCCACTCAGCAACCGATTGGAGTGTATACAATAATCTTATTTCCTCCTTTTGATATTTTGACATTTTAAATTACTCCTGTATACCTGTAAACTGTTCAATCTGATCACTCATTTTCTTGGGAGAAATTTGTAACTTAGCCAGGGCGCTGGCGATAACTCAACTACTGATCGTGAAAGACACTGTTTGTTCTTTATCTTTCACTAATCATCCAAGCAGATGGGTCTTCCGACAACATCCTTCTGATGGACAGTGCGCACAATGCTGCCTTGCCTTGCATGTGAGACACCAGTCATAGTGTACAGCGAGGTCAATATTCATAACCACGTTAGATGGCTCAAAAGTGAGTGCGCATAACTCTGAGCTATTGCCCCAGCCCTAAGTATGCTTTTCATCCCCCATATTATGTCTGCGCTGGAAGTGACCTGCACATATAAATCTCGAGAAGGTCTCCATTAATTAGCTCAGCAATCTGAAAAATGTTTTCATGCCCGATGGCTCATTTGCTCCATCCCACAGTCGACTATTGTTATAGAATGTTCATTGCTAGAATTACGCGAGCCAAGAGCCGGATATGTTTGTGCTGCCGGAGCGACCCGGCGCACATGTGGTAAAGGATGTATATAGATGAGTGCAAATCCGGGCAGTTGGTAAACCCGGTTCCTGCATCTCCACAAACCCAGGGGCTTTGGCCAGTCCTGGAGCCCTTATCCCGCTACCATGTGTTACACAAGTGTGCGTGCCAAAAATTCACCAGTTGGTTTGATTAAACAGCTAACCGCGGCCAATAAATGTTCTTTCATGTACTCGCCGATTCATTATGATTCCAAAATAAAGGAGACTATCAACAATATCCTTTATATGCACCATTAAAACCGAACGTCTTAGGATAATATTGAAAGTTGTTACCACATGCAACTCTGTATTTTAAAAGAAACGAGATTTGTTTTTTTCTAAATAAATATTCCTTTCATCACGTTTTGGTATTAGTCACGGCTCTCAAAATTACATCTATATCTCAAATGCTATACACCTAATGGAACATGTGTCCACATTATGGTGGTAACTGTGACAACTGCAACCACTGATTGGTAGAATGTTAGTCGAAACATTTATTTTGGGACAACAAATGGTTTAAATGGAAAGTTAAGGGATTTGGTCTCTGCTAACGACTGCATTGGAAATATGGTGAAGCGAGTTTTCTGGCACGAGCCCTTCTTCGTAGCAATAGCAAGAGCCTCTTGTCATCCTTAATTTTCTACTGATGTGGACCGACTTGCGTCCTAATAAATACGAGCTTTCTCTGTTGCGTAACATCTATAACCCGAGATCCGCATTGTGATGATAGTGACAACTCGGCATTAGTTTACGGAAAGTAAGAGATCACCAGGCTGGCAAAACAGCCTGGAGGTCCAAAACAGCCTACACTCACATCTGAACTGTCTAGCCTGGATTCAAGTTCTCAATCCAGCGATAAACTGTCATCCTGGTGTTTCACAGGCAGGGCGATACAATGTGTGCACTGACCCTTGGATGGACGTTCAAATTGGGTGTCCGACCTGCTAGCATTACTTAGTGGACATTGAAGATCACTCGGTGTCCTTCATAAAGAGTATCGGTGAGCTACATCACCGGCACCCTGAACAAATTCCAAATTCCTGCCTGGACTCCGGGTCGCAAGTGGTCTGGTCTTCTCAGAGGTTTCTAGACACCAGGTTACACCACTTACTATTGTATAGTGTGGTTTCTGTCACTGAGCAGCAGCTTCTGCACTACAAACAAATTGACCAGGGAGTTTGCATGTTCTGTATGTGAATGGCCTTCTTCCGATAGAAAGAGCAACGGAGAAAAGATCATCGTTTCAGCCCGAAGGATCTCTTGACAAGCAGAGTCTGTTTGTTCGTGTGATTGACATCACAGAGAGATTTCGTGAATCAGGCTTTTCACTGCAAACTCAGCCTTGCGCATCGGAAAGTGACGTCATAACTCCAACCAAGAGGAAAAGGCGATGAGTGCTTGAGGCGCCTGCATGGCCGTCTGACCGACCCTATAAAAAAAAACCTTTTTATTTTTAGTCTGGCCCTTCATGTACAACAATAAGCCGAGCAATCCATGGAGCCTGGAGCAGGAAGCGAGAAGCGCACCTCGCACTAGGATTGCATCCCAGCATTGTTCCCAACAGCAGCGGCATCGACAGAAGCTCGTGGGTGAAAAGTTTACAGAGGCACGATGGGCTTCGGGCTATTTGGCGCACCGACCTTATGAACAGCTCAGCGTTTTCGGATCGATTTCGTCCCATCGGTTGCAATGATTCGCAGTCGAATGGGCCACGCTCATGTTCCGAGGGGCCCTGAAAACACTCAAGGGGCGGTTCAAAAGGATGATAGATCTGGCGCTTAAAAACCATTCGGTTAAGCGGTGAGTGGTTAATGAGTTGTTTAACGAAACGTTTCCTTCCTGTGCACTTGTGCGTTTTCTTTAACCTTCGGGCAGACCTAATAGATATTATTTATAGCACGTGGCAGCCTCCTTGACATGGCATCCCTTCCTGCCGCTCGTGTAGTGCACTGCCTCTGCGGTCCCACAAGGAGATCTCTGCCCCGGCTGCATGCTTCAACGTACTGTTCTCCCATCATCACATATCCTTTAAATAGCCGTGTTTTCCCTTTTGGCAGTGAGAATAAGGACACAAACCTGCACCTGCATCTCTCCCGCAACTCACAGTCAGCAGAAAAGGGCCGAAGGGGAAACTGAGGGCACCTCATTTAATGACAAACTTTGTATGACTTAATAAAGCGAAAATCTGGGTAGGCCTAAAATTTTAGTGCTATTCGATGATTAGAAAGCTTTTTGTTTTTGCATACAAAGTCAAGGCTCATGGAAAAGCTGGAACAAACAGAACAAAAGGAACAGTGAAAAGATTGGGGGGGGACACGTTCAAACAGCAAGGTTGAGGGACAAAATAGAGGGAGACTGATAAATAAGGGATGTGGGGGACTGTGGAAGAAAGAGCGGTAGGACATTCGAGGTGTAGAAGATGGATACAGAAGCAAACTCTCAGGAAGGAAAAACTGGAAACTTGGAAAGAAGTGGGTTTGATGGGGTTTATGATGTTTTGATCATGATCAGGAACAAACATGGTTTTTTGATGGGGGATTATCTGACATGCTGGTGAACAGATGTTTTGAAGACCTGGGAATTAAGAATGAGATTGAAGAGAATGTAGAAGTTTAGTTGGTTCCACGGGTGTGAAAGAGGAGGAACGTAAGAGTGGAGGCAAGTTTTGGCCAACAGAAAATGGTCCCATTGTCACATCCTCAAGGATCCATTGTCACATCCATTGTCACATCCTCAAGTTCCTCCTCAAGGAACTCTTTCGAAATTAAGGAGCAAATTATGGGACTACCAAACAGGAAAGACAACCAATTATAAAAGGGTCAATTCAAAGCATACCTGTAATTTTCCAAAACCAAATGATTGCACGTTTAAATAATAAACTCCCAAATACCTCTAATTCTACCCCCTGGTTTCTCCTTACCATTCCTATACATCCAAATGTCACCCCTTGCCCACAACTAATGTGTTCGTGCTCGTGCACACTTCCATGTCAAAATCCGTCCAACTCGTGATTTGTATCGAGATGAATAGCTCCTCTTCTGTTAATGTGAATCGAAGAGACTAACTCACTGGGTAGCCAACTTGCAAAGCAGCACACACGTAATTATTAACTGAACCCTCAGAAAATAATCTCGGGTGGGGAGACGATTGTGCATCGTGCAGAGGAAGCGGCGACCATTTCGCGATATCGTCACGGGATGAGGTCCATCTCTTGGGAAGTACAAAAAAGAACAATAACAGGAAGAAATATGCGTACAGAGTGCTCTTTATGCCACAACTCACGGAAATCACTGCAATCAACAGGCCATCGGACCCTTTCATGAAACACCACTAAACCCGACATCCACGTCACCTGTCTGGCTATCGTGCGTCAAGCATTTTCCATCTTCCTGTTTCATCTGCTCCTCAAGTGCCCGGACTCCCTCCCACCTTTCGCACAATCCCTCTGTTTTAACCTTTGTCATCTCTGGCCTGAGTCACGTGTAAATGATTGCATCACAATGGGGACGTGAGAGAACTCGATGCGTGTGCATTTGATCGGAATCTGGAAGCGTTCATCATGGTCATCTCACCTGCAGCCTCACAGTAATTATTTTCACATTTTGCATTTCTGAGAAAAGAACCTGAAGGTTTCTTTCTCTTTTTTTTTTTTTGAAGACATCATTTTGAGCCAAACATCATTCCAGTTCCCACCTCTGATTATCAGAATGCACCTGCTTTGGTTGCAAGAATTTTTGGGAAACGGACAGCCTCATGTCTGGGAACTGAGCATGCTTGAGCAGGCTGACAGTTCTGGCTCTGCTATGGGACTTATCAGGGCCTTGCTATTCGTTTGCTTTCTGTAATCTTTCACAGAAGGACATGCACGAAATGGTATGAACATAGATAAACTGAGTATGAGAAACTGGAAACTATTTTGCATATGGAAATTAACACATTTCTGGGTCGAAAAATTTTCTGCTCATCATGAGTTACCCCTGGAATGCATAAAATACATCGTTTATCCGTTGTACTAAATTTGAAAATATATGATGTCAGCAGCTGTTTCATCCTGATATGAAAGCAGGAAGAGTGTATCTCAACCTTTTTTGTACGTAAAGATGTAGGGACGGTAATCAGGGATATAAAAAGGACAATGCGTCGCAATGGAAGATGCTTTGAAATCGTGGTGTTGTCACGAGACTCTGACACTGAAACTGTCTTGCCAGTTGTCTCGTCTTGACACCCTGAAAAGGAAGAGTGTAATTGGTTTGACTCAGGACGGTTGCTTCATAGGAGGGTGCAAGGGTGAACAAAGGAATCGAGATGAATAGCAAGTCTGCAGGAGATCTTGGAGGATGAAGAAAGGTAGGGCTACGGAAGGAAGAGCTTATGCATCCCAGAAGGTTTGAGGTAAGACAAAGGGCTGAAAGACCAGTATTAATAGGATGACAGACATGATATGAAAGAGTCAGAGAGGGCACAGCACTTTCTGCAGTGAGACAATGGACCCTGTGCCCCCGTTTGTTTGTTGGAGATACCATGATGTTGATAACTTTGTACTCCACAACCACGTCTTGCAGTAAAGTTTGTAAAGCAGAGGAACCATCTCATAGGGCAGAACAATACAAAGCAATACTCCATTGAGCTAAGGATAAAGGCTTCGTCAGCAAAAAAAGTTAATATGTCCTGAGGAAGGCTTAGCATGATGAAGAATACTAATTATATGGCTGGCTTTGGAAGGCAGCATTAAATTTTTGGCTTCTTCAAGAGAGTTGGTGGCAGGTGGTGAATCCCAGAATGTTGAGAAACTGCATTTCTTCAAGACATTCAGGAGGTGATCATGTCTGAGAGCAAAAGTGAGAATGTGAGGTTTTCCTGCATTCGATGACACTTCTTTCATGTCACACAAGTATCTTAATTTTAACAATCCACTGAGAGTACAAATGTAGCTGTTGCTGGCTTCTCAATGGCATGGGGTCCACATGGCACAATCTATGCAATAATATGCTCGTCAATCTGTCTGTCTGTCTGTCTGTCCCTCCATGACATATCCGTGATATGACTGAATGACGTGAGATTGGGATTAATATTTTCATCTTATTTGAATTTTAACTATTTATCAGGAAGTCACCAGACGACCTATGTTGGGATGACATGGGCACTCAATAGGTTTAATACAACATAAGTCCTCAAAAGATCGATCAATATACACACATACAGTACCTATAAAAAGTGTGCACCCCTTTCAAAATTCTCACCTTTTGTTGTCTCATAGCCTGAAATTAAATTGCATTAAATCAGACTTTTTACACCTTTATTTACACATCGTAACCCGCAACTTCCAAATGAAAAACAAATTATACAAATTTCAGAAAATTAATTAAAAATACAAAACTAGAATATATTGGTCGGATAAGTGCCCACCCCCCTTAAAATAGCAATTGTAAATTGGATCAAGTGTAACCAATCACATTCAAAACAAGAAAAAGAGCAATCAGAGATTGCAGACCCTCGCCAGAATTACTTTTGAGTGGTGTATTTTTTTTATAGGTTTTCGGGTAAATCCCATATGGCTGCCCAATCATGTGACCAATGACGTCAGCAAAAATTTTTTCTGTGAACCATTTTATCCCGAGATGACCCTCAAAATTTTTCATACTGATTGGATGTGGCATTGTACATGTGCAATGACGTCATAAATCCTGGTTTTGGCTTCGTGGTTCTGGTGGTGGCTTGGGATCCTAGGGTCCTGAGTTCAAACTCCGTTTCCCACTGAATTAACACCAGGGGGTGATGACAGCAGCCTGTCATCCTTCCAAGGTCAGTGAAATGAGTACCAGTGTAGCAGGCAAAAGGCTGCACACGGAGGGAAGGGGTATCAACGGATTGATTAAATCTGGTTTGGTGTGGTGCAGGCATGATGGGCCGAATGGCCTCCTCCTGTGCCTTAATTCCATGTAAAATTCTTTTAAATAATGAAGGCACCTATGACATCATGAAAAAAAAAATCACACTCATTCCACATGAGGAGTACTTGCTATGTGCCAAGTTGTAATTTTTTCCTTGTTGTGGTTTAAGAGATACAGAGGTCCAAGTTTTTACATTTTTCCCATTTTTCCAATATGGCTGCCACACCACATGACCTTTAATGTCATAATTATCATTAAAACATTCCACATGCGAAGTCACACCACTGGTGAAAATTTTGTCTCAATCCGACAAGCGGTTGCGGAGAAAAACACGAAAGTTCTGTGTAGAAAAACAAACAAACAAACAGACAAACAAACAAATGGACCCAAATGCAATACCCTCTCCTTTGGCAAGGGTAATCACAAACCAAGTTAACTGGTCTCCACCTTTGTTAAATTGTAGTGATTCTGATTATTTTAGAATAAAATCAGCTGTTCCTGTAGGTTTCCTCTGCTGGGTGGTGCATTTCACAGCAAGGACTCAACCATGAGCACCAAGGAGTTTCCAAAAGACCTCCGGGATAAAGTTGTGGAAAGGTACAGATCAGGAGATGGGTATAAAAATATTTCAAAGGCCTTGAATATTCCTTGGGGCACAGTCAAGACTATCATAAAGAAGTGGAAGGTGTATGATACCACCAAGACTCTGCCTTGATCAGGCCGTCTTTCAAAGCTGGATGACCAATTAAGGAGGAGACTGATCAAGGGGGTCACCAAGAGGTCAATGGCAAAATTGAAAGAGTAACATCCCTTTATGGCAAAGACTGGTCACTGTGTGCATTGACCAACAATATCCCAAGCACTCCACAAGTCTGACCTGTATGGTAGGGTGGTGAGAAGGAAGCCATGACTCAAAAAAGCCCACCTTGAGTCCCGTTTCAGGTATGCAAAAAAACACTCCGGTGATTCTGAAGCCATGTAGCAAAATGTTTTGTGGTCTGACAAAACCAAGATGGAATTTTTTGGCCTAAATTGGCCAAACCCAATACAGTACATCACCCAAAGAACACCATCCCTACTGTGAAGCATGGTGGTGGCAGCATCATGTTATGGAGATGTTTCTCATCAGCAGGGACTGGGGCACTTGTCAGGATAGAAGGGAAAATGGATGGAGCAAAATACAGAAAAATCCGAGAGGAAAACCTGCTGCTATCTGCAAGAAAGCTGAAATTTGGACTTGAGTTCATCTTTCAGCATGACAATGACACGAAGCACAGAGCGAAAGCCACACTTGAGTGGCGAGGGAACAAAAAGATAAATGTCCCTGGTTCCCTGTCAGAGCCCTGACCTATATCCAATTGAAAATCTGTGGCATGACTTGAAGATTGCTGTCCATCAACGCTCCCCACACAACTTCACTGAGCTTGAACAGTTTTGTGCAGAAGAATGGACAAGTATTGCCCAATCAAGGTGTGCAAAGTTGCTGGAGACCTGTCCTAACAGACTCACAGCTGTAATTGCTGTTAAAGATGCTTCCATCATGTATTAACTCAGGGAGTGGACACTTATCCAATGAAGATATTCTCGTTTTGTATTTTAATTAATTTTCTGAAATTTGTAGAATTTGTTTTTCACTTGGAAGTTGTGGGTTATGAAGTGTAAATCAAGATGGAAAAAAGTCTGGTTTAATGCAATTTAATTCCAATTTAATGCTATAAGACAACAAAAGGAGAATATATGTATATAAATATATATGTTGTTTTTTTTTAGTCTGATTTAGTCTCATACCACAGAGCTACCACTTTTGGCTTCTGCTTCACTGTTAATGGCATAATCGAGCTACCGAGCTTGACATCCCAGGGAACAAATACCACGATAACATCACCAAACCATGAAAAGGAAAACAGTATCAGTCAAAAGCAAAGAAATGGCAGGAAGTCAAAGTTGTATCAATCTTTTTGAAACAGTGTGTGTGTATGTGTATGTGTATGTGTATGTGTATGTGTATGTGTATGTGTATGTGTATGTGTATGTGTATGTGTATGTGTATGTGTATGTGTATGTGTATGTGTATGTGTATGTGTATGTGTATGTGTGTATGTGTATGTGTATGTGTGTATGTGTGTGTGTGTGTGTGTGTGTGTGTGTGTGTGTGTGTGTGTGTGGATAGAGATTATTTGGGTGATGTTAAACTCATTTTAAAGGGAAATGAAAAACTATTAAAAAAAAATCATTCCTATTTGTGCTTCTTGTATTCCCTCCTATTTGTCGAAATTCTGGGTTCTGGGTTTGGAGAACTGGTTCTGGGTTTGGAGTATTGGCAAGACGGTCTCCTTCAGGGCTCTCTGCTGTCGATCTCAAAGTTAAGTTTCCGATTGTTATCTGTCCCGTTTTAACTGTTTATTTTCTTACCTGCATGTTACTGTGTGTTCCTAGTTCGGTTTTGTTTCAAAAATCGTGCTCTTTTGTGAGTTTTCGTCGACCTTGCCTTACCGAGTGCTTGCGGCCTACCTATCATTCCCCTCAGTGTACAATTGTGTTTATTTGTATTTTCTCCCCATTACATTCAATTTCTATGTTCCCCACTTTCCCAACGTCCCCCATCCCTCCCAACTAAACACTCCATTTCTTGTCTTAAATAAATAATAAATAAAAATAAATAATAAATAAATCTCCTTGCACACTCACAAGTCTCGATTCTTCTCCTTCTTCTTCAGCCTCCTCCTCTTCTTCTTCCTCCTGCTGGAACACCATCTTTATTCTACTGAACTGACCCTCTCTCACCATTACCTTCACGATTTCTTCTGATCTACAAACTTCCATTCCCAAATCTTACCTGTTCTTCAAAAATACATCAAAAAATAATAATCTTCCTTGTATCCTTTTGATCTCAACACATCCTGAAACCACGTGTGTCTCTGTCTCTCTGTCTCTCTGTCTCTCCCTGGTACTTTTCATCGACCCAGCAGCATCACACTGCGTTTACCGTCCAAATTCACCACACACTTCCACGATTTTACTTCAAGCTTCCCTTTTCCGAATGTTACGCAATCCTAATTTAAAATAAATAAATTCACTTTTGACTATACAACTCCCAGAGCCAAGTGCTTCTCCCGTAACCACGTGATCTGTTTACACCCCCTGCGTTTATCGATCCAATTTCACCATTCACCTCAATTTTTTGGACAACACTTCCATGAACAAATCTGATGAAAACTCTCTCAAACAATAATAATAATAAAAAAATAATAATAATCATAAAAACGATCTCTTATAATGCTTCATCTTCCTCTCTCACACATGTGGTACTCTACTTAACTGTTTCATAATGCACTACTCTTCTACAATTTAAACAGACTGCTCTCAATTCGACCTCTCCTTCATACCTTACCTAGAAAATCCAACTCTTACAGCGTTTCTTCTCTCCATTCTCTGAATTCGCCTTTATTGCATTAATCAAGAATTGTGTTAAATCGCATCAATGACCTCAAACTTTTTAAAACCCCAGTTTGCTATGAATGTTCGCTTTCCATCAACCATTCTTTTTTTCCAACTTCAGTGCCAACTCACCCCTCTCACCTCTCACTCTCAAAGCAACCATCCCACTCTTCTCCCTCCAAGCCTCCCTCTTACCTCTCTCAAAAACTCCCCCCCCCACCTTTCTCCCACCATTCACCCCCTCACTCATCCTTCTCAAAGTTGCCCCCCCCTCTCATCCACAAAGCTGCTTCCTTCCACTGCCATCTCACCTCCATCTCTTCACTCCACCTCCTCAAATCTTCAACTGCCTTCTCCCCCTCTCTTGTCCCCCCACTCTTGTCCCCCCTCTCCCGCAGCACCACAGAGCCTTTTCTCCTCCTCATCCGGCCCCCTCCCTCAGCTATTCTGCAATATCCCACACTGTTTCAACAACCCTCCTTATCTCCCCCCCACTTGTCCCTTGTCCTACCAAACCCCTCCCCCTCCAAACCCTGCACCCAAAGCCTCCTCCACTCACTCTTCATTAACAGTGAGGACCTCAAATATCCGGGGCCTTCGCTCAAACCTTTCAGATATTTCCATAAAGGTTGCCACTGACAAACCAGACATAATCTGCCTAACAGAAACTTTCCTCCCCAGGACGTGTCTGACTCCCAAGTATCTCTCCCTGGTAACTCCTTCCTCCGGTATGACAGACCTGAGCCTCGTCCTGGTGGAGGAGTTGCTCTCTTCATCAAAGACTCTATTCCTCACTCTCCATGCACTGCCCTCACTCCCCCACACCCCCAGGAATACCTCTGGCTACGGCTTCCCCAACACTCCCACCTCATGTATATATGTGTACTGTACCATCCACCAAACAGTGATGACTCTATTTACACCTCACTATCCGAAAACATGGACCAACTTCTATCTTCTCATCCAAACTCTCGCTTCCTCATATGCGGCGACTTCAATTGTCATCATGCCAGTTGGCTCGGTGTGGGTACCTCTCTCACCTGTCATGGCACTTCAGCAAAAGCTTTCTGTGACTCATTGGGACTGACTCAATCGGTCAACTTCCCGACCTGGATCTTAACCAATGGTACTCCATCTCTTATGGATCTGATTTTCACAAATTTCCTTGACAATATCTGCTGCTCTTCCCCCACTCCAATCGGTTCTTCTGACCACGTCCTTGTCAAAGTGGACATCTCTCTGGCTATTACCAGATAACCACCTCACCGCCGTCAAGTCTGGCATTTCACTCAAGCTGACTGGCAGGGTCTCTAAGCAGCCCTCAAACTTATAGACTGGTCTCCTGTCACTACTTTCTCCAACATCAACTCATCCTGGGAATTATTTTAAAGAAACTTGCTCTCCCTCATGAACAGATTTATCCCCTCTCATCTTCAGTTGTCCTACCCTTCCTCCAACCCTTGTTTCACTGAAGCTTGTAGTGAGGAAGTTGTCCTGAAACAACTTGCCTTTGCCTCATGGAAAGCAAACCCAACTCAGAGTAATCTCAGTTCCTTCCATAAAGCTTGGAACAAGTGTGTATCTACCCTCAGGAGAGCCAGAAGACATCTTTCTCATCTCAAGTCTGATCTCTCAAACCTCTCTCCCTCCTCAAAATCCTGGTGGCATCTAATCAAATCCGTTTCTGGTGTATGTTCCCCCTCCCTCCCTTACCTCAAATGGCCGCACTGCTGATACCGCATGTGAAAAGACTGAATGCCAAAACTTGGTGTTTGCAGCTAAATCTTGTGTCCAAAACCCATCGCTTTCTCGACCCACCTTACCCAGTCGCACCCAACTGTCCCTGGACTCTGTGTCCTTTTCCCTGACAAAGTGGAGAGCTCACTTTCAAACCTCGACTCAAATTCTGCAACCGGTCCAGACGGCATCAGCCCACGTGTCCTAAACACCTGCTCTTCTGCTCTTGCTCACCCTCTCTCTGTTCTATTCACCCTCTCATTGCTCAAGGTCATCTGCCATCTGCTTGGAAATCAGCAAACATTGCTGCCCTGCATAAAAAAGGTGCAAAAACAGATCCCTGCAAATACAGACCAATCATACTTCTCCCAATCATCAGCAAGGTTATGGAATCCATCATCGCTTCAGACATTAAATCCTTCCTCTTCTTCAATGGCTTGATTTCCGATCATAAATTTGGTTTCAGACCAGGTCACTCTACCCTGGATATGCTGCTTCTGCTCTCCCAACAATAGATGGAGGTCCTCAATGCCAGACAGGAAATCCGAGCCGTATCCCTGGACATATCACGTGCTTTTGACACAGTCTGGCACCCTGCCCTGCTCACCAAACTCTCATCCTATGGTATCCAAGGCCATCTCCACTCATGGCTCGCAGACTTCCTCTCCTGTCGCAGTCAACGTGTGGCCCTAAATGGAGTTCTTTCATCCCCTCTTCCTGGCCAGGCTGGAGTTCCTCAACGTAACGTTCTGGGTCCTGTTCTTTTTCTGGTTTTCATCAATGATCTCTCCGACTCTCTGGAAAATCCTCTTCATCTCTTTGCTGACGACTCCACCCTCTGCCGCACCATCGGTCATCCCTCAGATTGGCAAGCAGCAGCTTCTTCGATCTCTGCAGATCTGGTTAAATCACAAACTGGTCCAACACTTGGAACATGTCTTTCAATCCAGAGAAGTCACACACTCTCACTATGTCTCTCCGAAAAGATCATTAATAACCCCCCCCATCAACTTTCTCAACAATCCTCTGGAAGAAGTCCTTTCTTTCAAACTTCTGTGTCTCACTATCTGCCATGACCTTTCCTGTGAAAGCCACATTTCAAACCTCGCCTCCAAAGTCAGTCGCCGACTGGGAATCCTCCATCATGCAAAGTCCTTCCTCGGCCCACCTGAGCTCCTGACCACTTACAAAGCTTTTGTCCGCAGCCTGATGGAGTACTGCTGTCCCCTCTGGGCTGGTGCTCCTGCCTCCCACCTTTCTCGGCTTCACGCTGTGGAAACCAAGGCATTTCAGATCAATGGCATCTCCCGCAATGAAGCTGAGTCTTTGGGCCTCTCACTCTCTCACCGCAGGCTGGTCGGTGGTCTTTCTGTCTTCTACCGTCTCCTCTCCAGCCTCCCCCCCTGCTCTCTCTGCGATTTGTCCCCACATTTCCGCAGGGCGCTCAAGGTCCGCCAACAACCCCCTTCTGGTGAAACTACCAAAATCACGAATCACTGCTCACCTTCACTCTTTCCTTCCTCTTTTTCCCCACCTTTGGAATGAACTCCCTCACTCTATTCAATCCCATTCTTCCCTACAGGCTTTCAAAACAGCTGTTCACCACCACCTCTCATCATCCCCATCCAAATCCTCGATCTTTTGTACCCCCGATAATCCACCCAAGCCCACCTCCTACAAATTCCCTGCTTTCTTTCCTGAAAGTCCTGTGATGTCAATCTTGTATTCCCCATGTTCCCCGCCCCATCCCTCTCCCTTCCACAGTTCTCCTAATGTCTCTGTTCCCCACTGTTTTGTCCTTCCCACTCCCACCCCTCTTTTCTCATGCCCCCCCCCTCCCGCTGTGCGTTGTGTGTTTGCTCTTACACGAGCCTCGACAAGGTATTCAAAAAAAAAATACACCATCATAAATCACTTGGTCTCGGAGTGATGAAATTAGTTTTGATCGCAGGCTACATTGGCTAGACACGTCCATAAAGGACCGATTGGGTCTGTGGCGGTTAGAGCCCAGCAAGAATCGTACCTGCATCCGGACGACCACTGCTCATGTTCCTAATCCAGTAACTGGGCATACGATATTCCCAGCACATCGCCCGATTGACTCCGTCATTCAGCGCTGTAGGTAATGCAGAAAATAGGCCCGAAACCCTGCTCAGAGTGTCACAATCAGTTGGCTGGCATGACCACTTTGATGCGGGTCAGCTGGATTTGGACCAGGCAACTGGGCCGAGTCCTGCGACTGCAACAACATCTTATCTTAACAGTTTTGGAATTAAGGGAGTATTTTTCACCAGCCCATCGAAAGATTTCAACAACAATCTGAAGCTAAAATAATATTTGAAGAAATCCATTACCTCCTTCAGGGTTGTGTTCAAGTTGGACTTTTGTTTTTGTGAATGATAAAGATTTTTCTGTCGGTGGATGGAATAGCACTTTTGAAATTCATTTTGGGCTTTTTAAAGTTTATTTTGCAACCTCGTTACATGATAATGGCCTCTAACTTTATCCCTTTATCAAACTTCTCAAAAAGTATGACAGATGAGTTTTATTAAAATTGTCATTTTCTTTATCTGTGAATATCATTTCCTTTTTTGTGATTGAAAACGGTTTCATGCGTTATTTTGTGTCATGTTTGTGTCGTTATCTTTTCACAAATCATGATACCACGTCTCTTCGTTTGGAGAATCATTTATTTTCATATTCATTACCAACTTTAGAGTTTATTTCATAACAATATCAGCAGGGAGTATTTTCTGAGAGATTTCCCTTCATTACCTACGTATATAATAAATGTCAGTGTGTCAGTATGTCTCTTCTACAACTCTAAAACCATGAAACCTTGCAGCCCAAAACTTTGCAGGCATATGAAGGGAACTCCAATTCTGTGCATGAACGAAAACTGGGTATTTGGGTAAATTTGAACACCCCTTTTGAAGATAATTAATTCATGTCATGAAAAAACAAAAACAGGCTTCTTCTTGGTCAACCCACGTTCACCTCGCAGGGGTTTTGGCATAATCAAAAATGCCTTGCATTGTAATAGACCACATAGGCCTCTGGTGTACATTTGAAGACTGAACAACATCTCTTCCATCATTAAGTGAAGATACTGTTTTGAGGACACAAAGGTACATTTTGATTACAACTCATGCAGAGGAAACGAGGTAATGCTTGTTTTGTTCGCATTACTTCCTTCAGAGTTGTGTGAATAAAATAACGCATTGAATGTCGAACAGGTACATTTTCATAACAAGGAAAATAGTAATTAATATCTGAAGTCTTTAATTAAAAATAAAAAAACTGTCCTTTTGTATGAACCGTATTCTGTTGAAATTTACAAGGGTTTAGTTATCAAGCAGCTAGATAGCGCTTGCCAAGCCAGCCATTCCTTATCAATGGTTTTGAAAGGAGTGCATGCTTGAGTGCTTAAGCCACTTGGTGAGTGCTCTACAAAAAAAAAACTTTGCAACTGAACACACCAAAATTCATTATATGGTGATGAGGATAAACATCTATACCAGTGATCTTCACTATTTTTAGAGGGGGGCCACTTTTGCCAAAACAACATCAGTGTGAGAGCTGCCAAACCACCTGGGGGACTCCATAAGGCTGCTGTTAGGCCCTGCCTCCACATACTCTTATTCATTGTGGTTCACTGAGCTGTAAGCATAATTGTTTGTATCCTGTCATCCACTGTTGTAGTTATGTTACTTTTATGCTTTGCGTTGGAACACTCATTTGAAACCATTGGGTCAATTTGATAACATTTATGGCGTATTATGATGGGGTGTTTTCACGTTTGTCTATTATCGGCTGCCTGTCAGGGGCCGCACTTTAGGCCATAAAGGGCCGCCAGTGCCTTGCGAGCCGTGCAATGAAGAACAGGGATCTATACCATAACTTATTTCAGCTATATCGATGAATTCGTCCCTCAGGGCCAGATTTCGACATGAGTCATTCCATCTGAAATCGCCAAATTTAAGAAAATCTTCCCAGTTGACCCCATCAGATTTACTTTAAAAACTTTCATAAAATAGTTCCCACTTATCACAATGAAGCTGCGTAAAATTTTAGGTCCATAGATGCGGTCAACTCCGAGATATTGAGGGTTGAAAATGTGGTTGTGGCCGTATTTTTATGGTCGTTGCGAGCATCACAAAATGAACGGCTACTTTTAAACTCCCACAACTTTTTAAATATTAATGCTAGAGCCTTGAAATTTTCAGAGATTATTCTTCTATAACTGCTCTGTAACAAACAAAACATAAAACTGAGTATATCTCTATTAAATTGTATGACCTGATCAGTTGAAATCCAGAAAAAAAATGTTGGTTTTGTATGAAGACCCAACTTTGAGACCCCATATATTTTTATTGACCCATCCCAGAAGCTTGAATTTTTTTTCATGTAATAACTGTATGGTAGTAGTATTCAAATACATGTTTACTTTTCTTAATCAGTCATATATAATACAGTCATGATCCCTCAAAAATTGAAAATTTTCATTTTCCCTGAAATTCAGGTGAGGATTGCAAATATATGACAAGGTATACCACTTCAAATTGTTCACCATTGGAAAGAGCATATTCAAGTTTACAAAAGTGTCAAATATCAAAGTGGTATATTTAAAAAATATATATTTTCTATTTTTTTTAAAACTGTTGTTAACACAGTCGTGAATACATGAAGTGTGTGCATGGTGTGGGCACCATGGTAATCATGAATGATTAGTTCTACGATTCAAATTAATAATACAAAAATATATCACATACTGCAATCACAATGTAATAAAACATTTCACGTAAAATATTTGAATAGGTCCTTGATCTGCTTTTCCAAGTTAGGTGCGAGGTGCGAGCTTGTACCGCCTCCCAGTTGACGTTAAGGGAGCATCAATAACTTTCATCACATGGACCAAAGGAACCCAACAAATGTCCTCCCTTGAATGTAACTATATACACTGCTGACATCAGCAGATCAGCCACTATTCCTGAGTGCTATTTTTAGCCCCAGCCAGATGAGTTAAGCTCTTGCTATTTACAAATGAGAAACAAAGAATTACAAATTCAAATTTCAAAGTATTGTGTTCATGGTATCCTAATAGCAGATGATATGTATGTACATTGTATATACATTATACATGTACTACACATATGTACTACATGTAAAAGGACTGTTCATTAAATAGCACACACAACGCGCACAGCACTGGCAGAACATCATTTATTCAAATATTTTAAAAATATTGATAGAAACATTATACCACTTTGAAATGTTAGACTGAAGTTAACTTGAATATGCTCTTTCCAATGGTGAACAATTTGAAGTGGTATACCTTGTCATATATTTGCAATCCTCACCTGAATTTCAGGGAAAATGAAAATTTTCAATTTTTGAGGGATCATGACTGTATTATATATGACTGATTAAGAAAAGTAAACATGTATTTGAATACTACTACCAAACAGTTATTACCTGAAAAAAATTCAGGCTTCTGGGATGGGTCAATAAAAATATATGGGGTCTCAAAGTTGGGTCTTCATACCAAACCAACATTTTTTTTCTGGATTTCAACTGATCAGGTCATAAAAAATAATAGAGGTATACTCAGTTTTATGTTTGTTTCTTACAGAGCAGTTATAGAAGAATAATCTCTGAAAATTTCAAGGCTCTAGCATTAATATTTAAAATGTTGTGGGAGTTTAAAAGTAGCCGTTCATTTTGTGATGCTCGCAACGACCATAAAAATAGGGCCACATTTTCAACCCTCAATATCTCGGAGTTGACCGCATCTATGGACGTAAAATTTTACGAGGCTTCATTTTGATACTTGGGAACTATTTTATGAAAGTTAAAAGTAAATCTGAGGGGGTCAACTGGGAGGACTCCGGTGATATGAGGTGGAATGACTCATGACGTGAGGCAAGTTAGAGGTTGGTAGGAATCAAAAGCAGGTTTTATTTGACTTTTTTATTTTTTCCAAACGTGTTTACAAATGCTCTATCGACTGACAGTGGCACAAATTTGGTATGAGATGTGAAAAATAACTGTTAATTAAGACGTTACAATCGGTAAGTTTGGCAAAAAAGGAGTCATGTGACCTCTGAACTGCACTCATCACAAATTATTCAAAACCCAAAAATAGTACAAGCACAACCTATACATCAATTTGAAGGTAATTTTACTGCTCATCTAAAGACATTACTCTCAAGGGTGAAAGAAGAGTTTATAGAAAAAAAGGTTACCACCTGAGCTAACTTCTCCTAATATACATGTGAAAATTACTTTGTGGGAGAAGCGAGGGAAGGGGGTGGAGTGGGAGTCTGGAGGGAGGAGGCAGGGGAAGAGATTGGATGAGGGAAGGGAAGGAGCGTGAGGAGGGAGGATTGTATCCCACAAGTCAGCTAGAATGAATGTTTTGATGCGGTCCATTTGGATGCCAAAGCGTTCAGCCATGCGTCTACTTTCTGTTGGTTGATGGTCACTGTCTTAGGAACGGAAAGTCCCTGTAATGTCCATCTTGTTTACCCTATGTTCCCCGCCCCATCCTTCTCCCTTCCACAGATCGAATGTCTCTGTTTCCCACTGTTTTGTCCTTCCCTCTCCCTCCCCTCTTGTCTCATCATCCCCTTTCTGTGCGTTGTGTGTTAGCTCTCATACGAGCCTCGACAAGGTATACAAAAAAAACAACTATCCAAAGCATTATTTATCTGTGTGTATCCTTTCTTCAGCACTCCTGCAGTATCGTGTCTTGCTGACACCTTGTGTCTGACAATCGCTTGCTTCCAGAACGAATGCGTGATTATAATGTGATCTTGAAATCGCTGCAGAAGTGCCTGATTTTTCCAGGAGTGAGGAGGTAAATCGATATATATTTTTTTAAAGTATAAATAAAAAGGAACTCAACACTAATTAGATTATAAATGGATTTAAAATTATCAGTGAGAGCTTAAAGTGATATCTAATTGATAAGGTGATTTTGAGGGAATGTTAACAAACATTTATAAAAAACACTATGGGGAAAGTCAAATTGTCAGCCCCACAGAGCAGATGACCCAACACACTACTTTCCTAGCTCTGCTAATTTTGAGACAAGGGAATAAATAATACTAGCAAAATAAACAAACATGTTGAAAGAGTCCATCTTGTTTACCCTGTGTACCCCACCGCATTCCTTCTACAGATCTCTGACTGTCTCTGTTCCCCACTGTTTTGAGCTTCCCTCTCCCACCCCTCTTGCTTCCTGCTCCTCTTGTTGTACGTTCTTTGTGTTAGCTCTTATACGAGCCTCGACATTTCATACAAAAAAAATATGTATCCTATATTTTTCATGGGCCTCCTGGAGTTTGAGCCCTGGACAAATATCCTGTTGGTTCTTCCCCCAAATCCGGCCCTGACGTCATCACAAAATGCCTCTCGTAAAGTCATGCATGTTGCCCATGGCATCTTTTAAGTTGAAAGTTGTTAAGTTCACTGAAGAAAATTGAGGGAATATGGCTGCGTACAAGAAATACAGTGTCAGCGAGGAATGTGTTCGGGACTGGCATAAAGCGAAGGATGCGTTGCAGACTCCCAAGAAAACCAAGAAGGCTCATCGCGGCTGTAGAGCTAGGTGGACAAACATTGAGTGACTGCATTACAATGTGTCTGTCATATGTTAATTGGTTCACGAGCGCCAGCCAGAGTGACCACTATATTCGTTATGTCTGTGTATTTGTTGGGTAGTCGATTGAGTTGAAAAAAAAAATTATTAAATTTTTTCCTACCGTTATTATCAGTATTTCCGTCGATATGTTTGTCTGTCTGTTGGCTGCTCGCTAGAGTACCCTTATTGGTTGCTCTTGGAGCACCCTTATTGGCTGCTCTAAGAGCACCCTTATTCTGGACATTTCCATCTGTCTGTCTGTCCGCGAAACTTTGGTCAAGCCTAGGGGCGAAACCACTCGACCGATTCCAATGAAATTTGGTAGGTAGGACCAATATTTCTGGGAATCGTGTGCTTTAGAATATGGGACCCCGGGCCCTAGCAACGGCAAAGCAATGGCCCTTTAAAGTGGTCAAAAAATCGAAAAAAAATCAAAAATAAATAAATCTAAAAATCGAAGCTTAGAGTTCTGTGCGCAATCAATCTTGCTCCCTTCTTGCCAATTTACAGCCCGAACAAAAAATATTTGTAGGAGGAGATAGGTTTTGGGCGAGTACATGTCGAACATTTCAGAAACGGTTAATTGCAAATATCTCTAAGAGAAAGAGCCTGATTTTGATGAAACTTGGGTGAAATGTGTACAATGTGGCTATCATGCACACAAAAATGAATAGTTGCTATGCACACCTCCGTTGCTTAGCAACAGCTAAAATACTTTATCGTACATAGTACACTTATTGTGGACTGTACAAAAAAATCAATACCACCGAAACTGGACCTCCGAGGGACCTGTTTTTTTGTGCCGAAGGAGAATGTCTTACAGCATCATATAAAAAAATAAAATCTTGAGCGAATAGATTAATGGAATTACCAGGGCTGCCATTTGTTAGAGTCTCTTTGGAAACATGCCTGAAATTTCACAAGGCGGGTTTCTGGGTGCAAACTAAGAGGGCTCTGGTAATCATATTTATTGTGCTAAATTGATCGATAGCATGTACATGAATATCGGCGAGTCACGTCGGCCAGCTTTCCATCTAGAGCGAGCAGCCATGTCGCCTACCGGCTTGTTCTGGACATTTCCATCTGTCTGTCTGCCCGTGAAACTTTGGTCAAGCCTAGGGGCTAAACCACTCAACCGATTCCAATGAAATTTGGTAGGTAGGACCAATATTTCTGGGAATCGTGTGCTTTCGAATATGGGACCCCGGGCCCTAGCAACGGCATAGCAACGGCCCTTTAAAGTGGTCAAAAAATGAAAAAAAATCCCAAAAAATTCGAAAAATCGAAGCTTAGAGTTCTGTGCGCAATCGATCTAGCTCCCTTCTTGCCAATTTGCAGCCCTAACAAAAAATATTTGGAGGAGATAGGTTTTGGGCGAGTACATGCTGAACATTTCAGAAATGGTTAATTGCGAATATCTCTAAGAGAAAGAGTCTGATTTTGATGAAACTTGGGTGAAATGTGTACAATGTGGCTAGCATGTACACAAAAATGAATGGTTGCTATGCACACCTCCGTTGCTTAGCAACAGCTAAAATACTTTATCGTACATCGTACACTTATTGTGGACTGTATATACAAATTATGAAACTCTCCGATACGTGCATACTGTAACTTTCACTAATTTTACTCTGATCATCGTGCCATGGCCATTCGATTGTCAAAGCTGAAATTAATTGATAACATGTACATGAATATTGGCGAGTCGCGTCGGCCAGCTTTCCATCTAGAGCGAGCAGCCATGTCACCTACCGGCTTGTCTGTCTGTCTGTCTGTCTGTCTGTCTGTATGTATGTATGTATGTATGTATGTATGTATGTATGTATGTGTGTATGTATGTCTTTTCGGTCCAGTGCTCCGTTAATACAATGGCGATTTCGATGAAACTTGGTTGTTAGGTTCATACCATGACCTAGTTGTGTGCAAATGAGAACCGTTGCTATGGACCCATCCGTTGCCTAGCAACAGACCTTTGAAATTTTCAAAAAAATCTCAAAAAGTTATTTTTTCGAAAATTAAAAATCGGGCCACGAGCGACTGTGGGCAGTACATTCAGCCATATTGTCAGAGTCCTGTCTATCTGTCCTGTCTGTCTATCTGTCCAGAGCAAAACTCCGTGGACTTTGATCCGATCTTGATGAAACTGGGTTATGTGTTCGATATCAATGTCTAGTTGTGTTTTCCTGGATGAGGGCATGCTACACCCATTGTGGGCGGCGCCACGCCCAAAAATAGCCATTTTTATGGGGTAGTCGGATTAAAAATCTATCTTTTCAGAGGGAATTGACTGAATGGAATGGATTCTTCGGTATTTGAATAGCAAAATGAATTATCTAAAACTTGTCGTTGTCCGATTTTTCATTTTCGTCCCAAGGTCAAGGTCACAAGGTCAAAAACTTAGAAAATTGCGAATTTTGACATAAAAATAATATGACCGCCCAAACTTTGAGAGCAAGGATGAAAATATTTTTAATGCATAATCTTGAGGTCATTCCCCACCTATAGTCTTCAAACCATTTTGCTCTATCTTGAACACCTTGCCCGTGGCGCCCTGTTCAAGTTTGTTTTTAAGCTGATTTCATCAAAGTATGGAAAAATAATCCGAGTAGTGCGAAATGCCATATAGCCGATATGAGGTTATATTGTTTCTGGAATGTTCCAGAAGAAGTTTTGCACCAAAGGTCATAATCCTTGACCTTTAAAGGCCACAAAGGTCAAATTTTCAAAGTTGTGGGAATCAAACCGCGTTTTCAACCTTCTTCGACAAACTAACTCCAATAAGCTATAGCACGTATCCTGTTTTCTTATATTAATGCCCACAACATTGTTTTGTGACCTTTAAAGGTTATGCAAAGGTCAAATTTTGAAAGTTGTTGAACGAAAACCGGGTTTTCGACATTTTGCAGCTAATAACCTGTCACTCGTACCACATCATGTTGATCATTTTTATAACTTGGTCAAAAATTATCACATTGTCTCATCCTTGACTTCTGAAACAATATACATCGTGAAATACCGCTCGTGAACCATCGTCGTCTTCAGACTTGTCTTTATTATTAAGGAGTTGTGAACTCTGACAAAATGTAACATGCTATGAGTCAATGATGATATTCATTCTGTAGCTTGTTTTAAATACTGTATATCTGTGTGATAACAAACATGTTGAAAAACTATTCACATTCATAATTTTCGTCCCACAAACTAATTCAAATAATATACACAACATAGCTTATTAATATTCATGACTGGAAGTCCCACAGGCAGCATGACCTCTTGTTCTGACTAACACCTCTATTGTTCTGAATGATGGTTCTTCCAACTACGGTAGTTGATTGAGCTTGGACTTATACTCCCCATCGACTTACCTCTGAATAAAGAAAAACAAAAATGGGAAATTAGCCAATTTGACTTGTATGCCAAAAAAATACAGTATCATCAGCAGGGTAGAGATGAGCCAGCGTTGACCATAAGCAACATTTATCATTATTATTGTTTTTATTAACCTCCACCATCAAAGATCGGAGGTTACTGTTTTCACCCCTTTCTATTTGTTTATTTGTTTGTTTGTTTTTGAACAGTATGGCGGAAAAACTCCTCAACGGATTTCGACGAAACTTGGTGTCGGGATTAGGTATGGTCCAAGGACCATGCCATTAGATTTTGGACTCGGTCCAAAATCCAATATGGCCGCTATGGCGGCCATGTTGAAAAAATATTTAATTTTTTTTTTTTTGCATTTCTACATGTTTTAAGTGATTTCCACCCCCCCCCCCCAAAAAAAAAATGTTGGAGAAAAGAACTATAACTCTGTCAGCACTGTTGACGTCATATTTAATGAATAAGATATAAGGTTCACTCGAGTGACCCAGCAGTATTGGCGGCGGAGGTTTTGCACTCTACCGAGTGCTCCCCCTCTAGTTGCAACTATTTTTCTCAATATCCTGTGCTGACATGTCTTGAAACTCGGTCAGAAAGCCAAAGACGTTGTGCACATTGACATAGGCTTCTGTTCGGCACTGACAATGCATTGAAAGGGTACAACCTCTCAATTTGTGTTGAGGGGCCTATCATCCTGCAGTGTACCAGAACGGGTTGGTATTATGATTATCCGGACTTGTACAAAATGTAATATTAGGCAGTAAATGTAATTATCTTATCTTTGGCATCCAGGCCCATGCCTGGTCTGACTGGCTTTTTCATGAATGCTGGAAGAAATGGTTGATATGGAAAGGATGTAACATCCTACACTTACTTGTGCGGTTCTGCATCCACTGTGTGATGCTTTGGTTTTTAACTGGAAAACACTGATCAAAACAAAATCTCTGGACGCCAGAGGGCATCAACAAGGAAAAGGTCGTGCTTCTTTTGCTTTGGTTGGAAACAGTGGCTGACTGCACTACCTATTAGTGAAAAAAAAACAACAACAGGTGATAATTATTCACAAGGGGCCCATCCCCATATTACTTGTGAATGTTGGAGGAGAGGGCAGGGAGGCAGAGGACAGAGATTAAGAGGCTAAATTGATGAAACTAAGAAAAAGAACAATAATTTTAGAGAATCAGACAGAGTAAGGAGAGAATGTGGAGAATGTGAGAGGATGCGGAGTGATGGTGAAGATCGATGTTTGGGGAAGTAACGGATGGGGCATTTTTAGAGGATTCAATTTGAGAAGAGAAGTAAACATTTTGACATTTTATGCATTTAAGATGTTTATGGCCTTTTGAGAAAGCTTCCCAAATCTTTAACGGCCCAATCTCTCACAAGAATAAATGTTCTGCCAGAGTTATGTGTCCAACTTGGCGATTCAGTCCTCCACAAGGAAATATTGCCGTTTGATTTGCCTTCTTGATCTGCAGAAATCCTTTTGGAATCTCCAACTATGACTCAAGCTTCGCGTCCAAAGTGGAAATACTCCAATTGTCGCTCAAGCCTCTGAAAGACGTCATGAACCCACTGTCGGCTTTTATTCTGTTTCTGCAGGTACCAGTGGAATATTACAAAGTCCTCAAACTCATAATCGACATCATCTGCATGTGGTCTCCTGTCCTGCGATGCTGACCTTGGTGAGATTGCTTGTACATATCAAAGCACCTGCGATTTGAACAACTCTCAAATATTGGATAAATGCAAGTTTGAAAAAGAACAGGTTTCAGGGCACATGGTGATGAAAGCACAGGATGAGAGTATCACAAGTGTAGCCACAGTGAAAGGGAGAGACAGCCAAACTCCCTAATTACTCCACATCAACGTTAAATGCCTGTGTTATTTCTGTTAAATGTCAATTCTTGTATTTCAATGTATTAAATTATTTATGCCTCATGGCTGAGCCTTCATATTAACTTAAGAAATTATTTCAAACCAAGATTTGGAGTGCAAACTTGTACATCATGTGAAAGTGTTGTTATTGTTGTTGTTGTTGTTGTTGTTGTTGTTGTTGTTGTTGTTGTTGTATAGGCCTGGACAGTTCTCTCAAACAAGCCAGTAGCATGGAGACGGCCAATCAATTTCACAGGAGCAACCCAGAGATCACCCATATCCAGGATGGTATACCCCCACATTCACAAAGTTAGGGCCATGACAGAGTGTGTGTGTGTGTGTGTGTGTGTGTGTGTGTGTGTGTGTGTGTGTGTGTGTGTGTGTGTGTGTGTGTGTGTGTGTGTGTGTGTGTGTGTGTGTGTGTGTGTGTGTGTGTGTGTGTGTGTGTGTGTGTGTGTGTGTGTGTGTGTGTGTGTGTGCGCGCACTGATATTGTGCTCTCCACATTTGATATATCCTTTACTCTTTGATACAATCCAAAAAATTATCAAAAGCAAACTGAGTTTCTATATTTATTGATACACTGATGAATGAGTTTTGTTTTATTAATTACAAATTTTTCATTGAAGGTTTATTTTAATTAACATACTCAACTTTCCTCAAGCTCCACTCTGTCGTTGAAAACAAGTACTTTCTGTTTTCCTGAAACCTTATTTCATAACGACCCTCAAGCAGCAAGCCCCACACTGTGCACTTCTATGCCTGAAGGCATCCAAATTTTCTGCATTTTAGTTTGTTCTTATGGAATGTTTTCATTAAATAGCAAATTCATATCACGAAAATATTTTGATAACCGAGTTTTCACTCGATCATCGATATCAATTATATAGATTGTTAACACCAATGGTACCAATACTGACTGCGGTACTCTTGTTGATGCATTATATTCTGACCAATCAGAACTCTTTGCCCTCAAACCAAATTTGAATCCATGCTCACAGCTTACATCCTATACTGGTTGCTCTGAACTTACCAAATAACCTCCGATATATTTGAGCATTATAAAAAGATTATTGAAAGTCTAAATATACCTCATGTACCTCACTTTCCTCCTCAACTTAGCCTGACAGTTCATCTGCCCATATGCAAAATATGGCTGTGTGTGTGTGTCTATATGTATATGTATATATATATATATATATATATATATATATATATATATATATATATATATATATATATATTGTCTACACATATTGTCACGGGGGTGGCAGCCCAATTTAATCCCAACCCAAGTTGTGGTGCCAGGCAGTTAACACCGGCAGCACCTGGATGGCTGAGCGATTCATTATTAAGAGGAGGCAGACATATTAATCCATGGATATTTCAACACGTGCTCAAAGGGCATGGCAGAGGGCAATGGTGGACGGGCAGAGTAGTACGGCACAGGAGCACTGCACCAGGACAGCACAAGGGGTATATCCGCGAACCTACAGGACTACAAATTGATGAATAAAATT